>NC_053391.1:574525369-574825679 GCF_905171765.1 Bufo bufo | reverse complement strand
CTTCCAAATGCAAAATGCAAATGTCACACCTGGAATCAACTCCAGAACTTTTACCTACTTAATTGATGATGGATTAATGAAGGAATAGCCCATGCAGCCCATTAAATAGCTTTTGAGATAATTCTCTGATTACCTTTGGTCCCTTAAAAAAGAGGCAGCTACATATTAAAGAGATGTAATTCCTAAAAATTCCTCCAATTAGGATGTAAATAGGCACTAACGAAACCCCCCGAGGGAGGGAAAGGGAGGTAAAACTTAACTTTTACTAATAAATGTAGATAAAAAAGTGCACTACACCAAAAAGATATACAAACATAAATGTGACAGCATACTACAGAGCCACCTGGATGTGGCAATACCAAGGCAAAAGGACCATTAAACGCAATCTGAGAATAAAAAGGAAACAAATGGAATGATCTCACCAATATTGAGGCCGCCGTGATATATTCCATAGGCGAGAAGCCGGCGCACATTCCAATAACTGTCAGAAGGTTTCCCAAGGTCCTTGTAGCGTCATCGTATGCTTCAATGGATGCAGCCGGGTGGCTCTTTAATTCTGGTATAGCTAAAACACCGGGAACAACTAGCCCTAGAAATCCCTAATAAGGGGGAAGGTGCTAGGAATGCCCTGCCTGTCTATACAGAGCACTTGCCCCGAAAGGGGCAACCCCGTCCAGATACCTGACCCTAAAGCTAATATAGAACTGGATAGGGTGAAAATTCAAGCGTCAAAAAGTTTTTACTAATGGGCTAAAGTGGGAGGGAGAAAATTAACATCCCTCAAAGACTCCCCTAGGGTCAGTGGACCACAAATCAAATAATAAATAAAGTTGCCCTATACTGGTGTCCCACAGTGGGAACAGGCTCCTAGTAAACACAATACATACATGCCTGCTAGTGGGATGGAACCGTATGTCTGCACGCCAATGCTGGCGTCTGGTAAGGCTGCGTCCTGCGCGCCTGAACCCTGAGTCCGTCCTTCCAGTCATGTGAGTGGATCACGTGAGTGGCGCACGGCGTCACATGGGACGCGGGGCCCGAAAGCGCATCGCCCTGTGGAATGCAGCGCCAGTCACGTGGGGCGGGCCTCGACAGTGGGGAAGGCGGGCTAGATGCCTAAGCAACCAGAACACCAGGAACAAACCTGGTGACCCCGAAGCAAATATAGTGTCCTATATTTGTTTACATCTCCTGTATCATATATTTTTTATTTAATACATCTATATTATATTTTCCTTGCTCCCCCAATTGTCTTTGTACAATACGGTCAATCCACCGCCAAACAAGCTCCTTTTACTTTTTTAGGACTTGGGCATTCTTTATTTATGCCCGTTCGCAGCTTTGGGGGCGCCAGGTTTGTTCCTGGCGTCCCGGTTGCTTAGGCACCTAGCCCACCTTCCCCAACTGCTGCTTCTCCCTGTACATGGATGAAAACATCTGGTGTTGGGGGAGAGCAGACAATGGCAGGCGGGGACGGGGATAAACCTCCCTAGCGTCACCCGCGATGCTACGGAGGCTGAAGTGACACAACTCCTTTAAGGGCTCATACACACTGGAAAGTAGTCTGTATAACTCCTTTAGTATGAAATTGGAGATATATAAAGGTGCAGTAGAGAGCTCACTCATCTTTCTAACGTCCGTACTGCAGCACATTTATTTTTATTATAGCATTTGATATGATTCAAGTGCAAGGTCTGTGTGGGAGATGCGTTCATTTTTAAATTTATTCACTTTTTATTGAGAGTTTTTAAATCACTTTAGCAGGTGAAAATAAAGGCAATCTAGAAACAATAAGTAAATCCATCTGAAATGTAAAAATAAAAAAATGCAAATCATGAGGCAGCGCATCCACCTACTATAGTAGATCATAAAACAGAAACAAACAAGAACAATGAATAGGACAACACTCCTATAATGGGTTTTATAGTAAAGAGAATGTGGGGGATGATGGGAGTGATTATATGTAATCTGAAAGGTACACACAAGTCATGGGGTTTATGGTGGATTTCCACTACCTGACCTGGAAGGCAATTATCGGGAAGGAACCTTTCCTTCTCAATAACTGCCTGCTCATCAGAGGAAGTGAAAAGCTACATTTACATGTAGTGATTACCTCCACTGTATGAGAATGAGTGGTCGCTAGTGCCTTTGCTCTTTCTCATACAGATTAATTGTTTCTAGGTAGCAGATTACTGTTCACACAGCACAATCTGCTGCCAGGAAATGAAGCTTTAATGTGTTTAATTGCTTGTTCATTGAGCAATAAGAGGAACAGTTACACTGTCCAATTACTGGGAGGGAACAATCATTCGTATTAATGTTGGTTCCTGAAAATTGGCTTTACAATTGGGCAGTGTCTAGCATTAGTTGCTGAAGTGGTGGTCTCTCCTGTAGTTAAACCATTGATTCTATGTGGCTAGGAATTTGGGTATGGAATTATTTTCCCAAACCAGTGATTCTTCAACTCTAAAGATTTACTTGACTTTCTCAAGCCAAATACCAGTCTTTTTTCCACTACTCAAGATGTCGACCCTATTAATAAAGTATTTTGTATAATCTCTTATACAGTCAGGTCCATAAATATTGGGACATCTACACAATTGTAACATTTTTGGCTCTATACACCACCACAATGGATTTGAAATGAAACAAACAAGATGTACTTTAACTGCAGGCTGTCAGCTTTAATTTGAGGGTATTTACATCCAAATCAGGTGAACGGTTGTCACGGAACCATGAACCAGACGTACAACAAGAGATAAGTGAAAATAAGAAGGCTTTATTGAAAATAAAGCTGTAAAGCAAAAGTCCAAACGGATGGTGAAACCGAGCAGAGTCTTTGCGAAGCCAGAGGTCAGGAACCAGAAGGGTAGTCAGACGAAGCCAGGATCAAGAACCAGCAGGGTAGTCAGACGAAGCCAGGATCAGGAACCAGCAGGGTAGTCAGACGAAGCCAGGATCAGGAACCAGCAGGGTAGTCAGACGAAGCCAGGATCAGGAACCAGCAGGGTAGTCAGACGAAGCCAGGATCAGGAACCAGCAGGGTAGTCAGACGAAGCCAGGATCAGGAACCAGAAGCAGCAGCAGTCTTAGAAGCATGTGAACACAAGAGGACCAAGCAAGGAACTGAAGCCACAGACCTCCTATATATATGAGCTAGGCATCCAGCTCCTCCCAGGGGAAGGAGGAGCCGCAGGGTGGAAGGCTACAAGAAACCCAGGACCCAAGATGGCCGCCAGCACATGTCAAACGAAGGAGAGCAGCAAGCAGGTAAGACCATGACAGTACCTCCCCCTCAAGGGCCCCTCCTCCGCGGAGCACAAAACGGTTTCTGAGGGAAGCGTGCGTGGAAGGCTCGGAGCAAGGCAGGAGCATGGACATCTGCGGAGGGAACCCAGGAACGCTCCTCTGGACCATAACCACGCCAATGGACCAAAAACTGCAACCGACCGCGGACCAGGCGTGAGTCCAGGATATTGCTCACCTCATATTCCTCACGATTGCCCACTTGGACCGGACGAGGCCGAGGAACCGAGGAAGTGAAACAATTACACACCAGTGGCTTCAACAGGGAGACATGAAACACGTTGGAGATCCGCATGCCAGGAGGAAGCGCAAGGGCATAGGCTACCGGGTTTACCCTGCGAAGCACTCGGAAGGGACCAACAAAGCGAGGCGCCAGCTTGGGAGTGGGCACTCGAAGGTTGAGGTTGCGGGTGGACAACCATACACGGTCTCCGACCTGGTAGGAAGGAGCAGGCGCTCGTCTGCGATCAGCCTGGAATCTCTGGCGCTGCGCAGAGACCTCAAGGGACTTCTGGATCTGTACCCAAGAAGCACGTAGGACGGAAAGGTGATCCTCCACAGCCGGAATATCCTGGGGAGAGAATACCTCCGGTAACACGGCAGGTTGGAACCCATAATTGGCCATGAAGGGAGACGTCCCAGAGGAAGAGTTCACCGCCGTGTTCCTGGCAAACTCAGCCCAAGGCAGGAGGTCAACCCAATTGTCTTGGTGATCGGAGACATAGCAACGAAGGAATTGCTCCAAGGCCTGATTGGATCGTTCTGCGGCCCCATTGGACTGAGGGTGGTAGGCCGAGGAGAAGGAGAGATGAATCCCCAACTGGGAGCAAAAGGCGCGCCAGAACCTGGACACAAACTGACTCCCCCGATCCGACACAATCTCCTTAGGCAAACCGTGCAACCGGAAGACCTCCCTGGCAAAAATCGTGGCCAACTCTTGTGCAGAGGGTAACTTCTTGAGAGGAACACAGTGGCACATTTTGGAAAACCGATCCACAATCATGAGAATGACCGTATGGCCTCGGGATGCAGGGAGGTCCACAATGAAATCCATCCCCAGGTGTGACCATGGGCGCTCCCCGGTGGCTATGGGTTGCAGAAGGCCCAACGGAAGGTGCCGAGGGGACTTACTCTGGGCACAAACGGAGCATGCCGCTACATATGCGGCGATGTCGGAACGTAGGGAAGGCCACCAGAACAGACGTGAAACAGCCCAGGACAGCTGATTCTTTCCAGGATGCCCCGCGGTCTTGGAGTTATGGTAGGTTCGCAACAACCGAGTGCGCAACTCCTCAGGCACAAAACATCTGCCGTTGGGTCTCCCAGAGGGAGCACCAGATTGAGCCGCCAAAATCTGCTCACCCAGGGGAGAGGTCAGGCTGGTGCGAATGGCGGCCAGGATCTGATTCGGAGGTATGACCGAAGTCGGAATCGACTCCTCCCTGGACAGCTCGGAGTACTGCCGTGATAAGGCATCCGCCCTGATGTTCTTGGAACCGGGTAGGTAGGAGACCCGTAATTAAAACGTGACAAGAACAGAGCCCATCTGGCCTGACGTGGTGTCAATCTCTTGGCCTCAGAAAGGTAGGTCAGATTCTTGTGGTCCGTCAGGATGAGAACCGGAACCACCGAACCCTCGAGCAAGTGCCTCCATTCTTTAAGGGCCTGCACGATGGCCAATAACTCCCTGTCACCAATCTGATAGTTGCACTCCGCGGAAGACAGTTTCCGGGAGTAAAACCCACAAGGAAGCAGAGGACCCTCTGGTGTTCTACGCTGAGACAGAAGGGCGCCTACTCCCGTCTCAGACGCGTCCACCTCGAGGACAAAGGGCAACCCAGGGTTGGGATGCGACAGAATCGGAGCCGACACAAAGGCGGACTTTAGGGCCTCAAAAGCTCGGATGGCCTCGAGCGGCCAGACCTGGGAATTACTGCCCTTCCTGGTCAGATCCGTGAGAGGCTTGGCCAGCATGGAAAAGTCCCTGATGAACTTCCGATAATAATTGGCGAAGCCCAAAAAGCGCTGCAGGGAACGAAGACCACTGGGCTGGGGCCACTGTAAGACAGCCGAAACCTTCTCAGGATCCATGGAGAACCCCTCAGCGGAAATGATGTAACCTAAGAAGGTTACCTGGGATCGGTGAAATTCGCATTTCTCAAGCTTACCGAACAGCTTGTTCTCTCGTAACCGTTGCAACACTCGTCTGACATCCAGAATGTGGGCCTCCATGGATTCAGAATATACCAAGATGTCATCCAAATAGACTACCACACACTGCTGCAACAGGTCACGGAAAACATCGTTGATGAATTCCTGAAAGACTGCGGGCGCATTGCACAACCCAAAGGGCATAACCAAGGATTCGTAATGACCGGTCCTGGTGTTAAACGCGGTCTTCCACTCATCGCCCGCCTTGATCCTTACCAGGTTATATGCCGCCCTCAGGTCGAGTTTGGTAAAGACCGTGGCCCCTTTAAGGCGATCGAACAGCTCGGAAATCAAGGGTATCGGGTAAGCGTTCTTGATCGTGATGCGATTGAGACCCCTGTAATCGATGCAAGGCCTCAACTCACCGCCCTTCTTTTTCACAAAGAAAAATCCAGCCCCTGCCGGGGACGAAGATTTGCGAATGTGTCCGCGTGAAAGCGCCTCCCTCACGTACTCCTCCATGGCCTCATTCTCCGCTACCGACAGTGGATAGACTTTGCCACGAGGAGGAACGGCACCAGATTGTAACTCTATGGCACAATCGTTTGGGCGGTGCGGAGGTAGGGCAACCGCGCGCACCTTATCGAATACATCCCGGTACTCCTCGTATTCAGGAGGCAACAGAGAGTCCGAGGAAGTACACAGCAACTTGACAGACCCATGGATGCAACTAGCCCCACACTGCGGTGACCACGAGAGGATCTCGACCGATCTCCAATCGAAAGTCGGATTATGCTTCTGGAGCCAGGGGTACCCCAAGACCACCGAGTAGTGTGGAGACGAAATAACCTGGAGGCAGACCGACTCTCTGTGAACGGCACCAATGGCTATCCCCACTGGAAGGGTCTCATGAGTCACGTGTGGCGGCAGAAGGGGTCTGCCGTCTATCGCCTCAAGAGCCAGTGGGGAACCTCGAGCCTGCAGAGGAATGGAATTGGCGGCAGCGAACACACTATCAATGAACAAACCACCAGCACCAGAGTCCACCAACGCCTGGGTCGTCACCGAGCCCCCGACCCAGGAGAGGACAACAGTGATCAGTGGTTTGTCAACACGGGAAACCGGGGACGAGGAGACTCCACCCAAGATCTGCCCCCGACAGGATCTCAGGGTACGAGCGTTTCCCGGACGGTTCGGACATGCCAACCGAAAATGCCCACCGAGACCACAGTACATGCATCGGCCCTCACGTCTCCGGAGTGCCCTCTCCCCCTCGGACAGGCGAGCAAACCCCAGCTGCATGGGTTCACCCCCAGACAAGTCATCCCCAGGAGGCGTGGGAGGAGAGGGAGGCACGGGTGGGACAGCAAACGTAGGCACCAATCTGTTAGAAGACCTCCGCAGGTTCTCCTTAAAGGAAGGTCTCTCCCTGAGTCTGGTGTCAATCAAAATCAGGAAAGAAATAAGAGACTCAAGCTCAACTGGTAGGTCCTTAGCTGCAACCTCATCCTTCAAGGCATCCGAGAGACCATGAGAGAAAGCAGCGACCAGAGCCTCATTATTCCAGCCCACCTCTGCTGCCAGGGTACGAAACTCAATGGCGTATTCAGCTACGGATCGTGAACCCTGTCTGATGGACATAAGGAGCTTCGCAGCAGAGGCAGCACGAGCCGGCACATCGAATACCTTCCGAAGAGAAGCAACAAAACCGGAAAACTCGGCAACCACCGAATTGTTGTTCTCCCATAAAGGGCTGGCCCAGGCCAAGGCTTTGTCCGAGAGCAGCGAGATCAAGAAGCCCACCTTTGATCTCTCAGTAGGAAAGGCATGTGGCAGCAACTCGAAATAAATGCCCACCTGGTTAAGGAAACCTCGGCACTGAGTTGGCTCTCCCCCAAAGCGCTGTGGAAGAGGGGCAGAACCGGTCATACCCCGAAACACCGCAGGCGCAACAACAGGTGTCGGGGTAGACTCTGGCGCAACAACCGGAGCGGCAGTAGGAGCGAGCCCAGGAGCGACAACCGACCCATCGGCAACGGGAGCGAAATGAGCCGTGCGTTCAAGCAGGGTTTGCAACGCCACAGCGAACCGACCCAACAGGTGATCCTGCTGATCAAGTCTGGCAACCAGCGTGGGTAGCGAGGATGGCCCTGTACCGTCAGAATTCATGGCTTGGTCCTAATGTCACGGAACCATGAACCAGACGTACAACAAGAGATAAGTGAAAATAAGAAGGCTTTATTGAAAATAAAGCTGTAAAGCAAAAGTCCAAACGGATGGTGAAACCGAGCAGAGTCTTTGCGAAGCCAGAGGTCAGGAACCAGAAGGGTAGTCAGACGAAGCCAGGATCAAGAACCAGCAGGGTAGTCAGACGAAGCCAGGATCAGGAACCAGCAGGGTAGTCAGACGAAGCCAGGATCAGGAACCAGCAGGGTAGTCAGACGAAGCCAGGATCAGGAACCAGCAGGGTAGTCAGACGAAGCCAGGATCAGGAACCAGCAGGGTAGTCAGACGAAGCCAGGATCAGGAACCAGAAGCAGCAGCAGTCTTAGAAGCATGTGAACACAAGAGGACCAAGCAAGGAACTGAAGCCACAGACCTCCTATATATATGAGCTAGGCATCCAGCTCCTCCCAGGGGAAGGAGGAGCCGCAGGGTGGAAGGCTACAAGAAACCCAGGACCCAAGATGGCCGCCAGCACATGTCAAACGAAGGAGAGCAGCAAGCAGGTAAGACCATGACAACGGTGTAGGAATAACAACAGTTTGCATATGTGCCTCCCACTTGCTAAGGAACCAAAAGTAATAGGACAACTGGCTTCTCAGCTGTTCCATGGCTAGGTGTGTGTTATTCCCTCATTATCCCAATTACAATGAGCAGATAAAAGGTCCAGAGTTCATTTCAAGTGTGCTATTTGCATTTGGAATCTGTTGCTGTCAACTCTCAAGATGAGATCCAAAGAGCTGTCACCATCAGTGAAGCAAGCCATCATTAGGCTGAAAAAACAAACCAAACCCATCAGAGAGATAACAAAAACATTAGGCGTGGCTAAAACAACTGTTTGGAACATTCTTAAAAAGGAGGAACGCATCGGTGAGCTTAGCAACACCAAAAGACCCGGAAGACCACGGAAAACAACTGTAGTGAATGACTGAAGAATTTTTTCCCTGGTGAAGAAAACACCCTTCACAACAGTTGGCCAGATCAAGAACACTCTCCAGGAGGTAGGTGTATGTGTGTCAAAGTCAACAATGAAGAGAAGACTTTACCAGAGTGAATACAGAGAGTTCACCATAAGATGTAAACCATTGGTGAGCCTCAAAAACAGGCCCTGTGTCTGACTAAAGTCATATATCTGAGAATATACAAAACATTTACTTGGTATATTTATTGTCTTGAGCAGTGGAAATAAGACTTGGATTAAAAGTTTAGCTGCAGAGATTAGTCATGTGAGAAAGTCAGACCTGTTGTATGGTGCTTGCACCCAGGATAAAATCAGCTCTGGAAAGAACTGTATTTCTAAGGAGCTGATTCCCTAATTTTCTGCTCCATCTTGCCCCAAAAAACAATCAAATCTGTATACAAAAAACCAAATATGAGACACTGAAACAGGGACTGAGTGACAACTGCAACAAACATCCATAGGAGCCAGCAGAGGTCTTTTAAAGAATACAGGTGTGTTATACCACTGGGTTAGTAAATTGATGATTTAGTTCTGTTTTCTAGGTTTTAAGGTATATTGTGTAGCCCTGCAAGGCAAAATCTAGAGAGCAGCTTTGAGGGAAGTTTAGGAAGAAGTAAGAAGTTTTGCAACCAGTTATGCTCGTGTACGGGGAGATTGATCTTTCTACTCAGAAATCTACAGTGCTGTCTAGAGGACAATTTCTGTATTAAGGAAAAGTGGTGAGTTTGGAGCTGGAGAGGGTTTTTACAACATCACTAAGCTGGTATCTTCTGAAGACTGATCTTAGGGCAGTTTCTGTAAAGGTACTCCAGGGAAGTATAACATCCACTGGATTTCCGAGCAGAAGGGAAATAGGTGTTAGGGCATCAGATGGAATAGGGAGGATCAAGAAACATGTTGGGCTTGAAAGGACTGCTACACTAGCGTCTTGTGATGGTGCTATAGATTTGTTCCTTGATGGATTTAATACATGGTGCCCACAAATAGAGAAGGTTGTTTTGTCCTTTAAATTGTCTTCTATTGTATATCTAAATGGTGTGTTAAATGAGATACTAACTGAAGGATGGTTGGCCTTGTAGCACGTGGGTATGTCAGGAAGTGCGAACCCACCTTTTGTTTTAATTCAATTAATTGTGAATAAGCCAAACATGAGTGCTTGTTATTCCAAAGAAATTTTATAAACAAGTTGTGGATAATTTTTGTGGATTGGGACTGTCTGCAGTACATAAAAAGCTTGGGAAAGATATTATGGAGTTTTCTGATTTTGGATAACAAGGGGGAAAAGATTGATGTGATGGGAAGGCAGGATCGGGCATACTATGGATACCATAGCATTTTATTGCAGAGACTGGCCAGCTAAGGCTACTTTCACACTGGCTTCACGTTTTGGCTTTCCGTTTGTGAGATCCATTTCAGGGCTATCACAAGTGTTCGAAAAACGGATCAGTTTTGCCCTAATGTATTCTGAATGGAAAAGGATCCGCTCAGAATGCATCAGTTTGCCTCTGTTCCGTCTCCATTCCGCTCTTGAGGCGGACACCAAAATGCTGCTTGCAGCGTTTTGGTATCCGCCTGACGATGCGGAGGCAAATGGATCCGTCCTGACACACAATGTAAGTCAATGGGGACGGATCCGTTTTCACTGACACAATATGGCACAATAGAAAACCGTTTTGGCTATGTTAAAAATAATACAAACCGATCCGTTCTGAACGGATGCATGCGGTTGTATTATCTGAATGGAAGCGTTTGTGCAGATCCATGACGGATCCACACCAAACGTGAGTGTGAAAGTAGCCTAAAAGAAGAATTAGTTTTAAAGTTGGCTACTTTCTGGATACTTGTAACCAACTTGTATATGAGATGACTATATGGCACTAATTAATATAGTCATTGGTGATATCTGTGTCATTTTCTATATTTTTTCTAAATCATATCTCCTTATTAGGAAAATATTCTGCTCTGTCCACATAGAGGTCCTGTCCATAAGATGCCGGCTGATGGATGGTCATGTGACCAGACACATCACTCAGCCTCCTCTATTCTAGAACACTGCACTCCTAACAAGTACAGATGGCCGGTGCAGTATATTTTAATGGAGAAGACATCTCATGGAACTGGTTTGCCTTGTCACATGACTGTAAATCGGCAGCCATTTTATCAGCAGACCTCTGTAGGGAAAGCACAGACCTGAAAAAATAAGGGGACATACCTTTTGAAATATAGAAAATAGCACAGAATTCCAAAGGATATATTGGTGCCATATTGTCATCTTACAAACACACTGGTCAGCAGTAACCAGAAAGTGGCCAACCCGTTTAAAAAACTAGATAATTCTTTATGAGATATTTAAAACTTCCGCTTTACTCACATTGATTTTAAAATGTGAAGCTTCCTCAAAACCTTTGAATAACTGTAGTATATATGGGTTGCTTGAGATGAATTATTCATGAGAATTAGCAAGTTCTCCTCAAATGCTACTGTGGTTAGTGTAAATGAACCTCATTGAATGATCTCATTCCTACAATGTTGGGGTTTTCTAATTTTCTTGATGACAATCTTCAAACCTATAATAAATATAAAAGGTGAAGGAGGCCAACCCTGGCTTGTAACATTTTTGATCTGGAATAGATCAGAAAGGGTGTCATTAACTATAATTCTAACCTGTGGTGTTTGATAGAATGAAAAACTGTGGTGATAAATGTTTTGGAAGATTCTCATATATACTACTGAAAGACCTAATCCGGCAAATTACATTGGCATCAGTTCCCAGAAGGATAAGGGGAATATTGTGTTGGTTTGTGGATAGAGTTGATGATTCTTGCAGTGTTAAAATTTCCTTCCCTCTCAAGTAGTCACTCAACCTAATCAGGTACTATTAATTATTCAAATAATTTGGACACTTGATATGCTGGTATTTTGACCTACCATTATAAATCAGTGTTAAGGAAGAAGTGTCACGGTGCAGTTCACTGTGACATGTGGCCGTGTAGGCTGGCTGCATGCCCTCTCGGGTACTGGTTGCAGGCTGACTCCTGTGTATGCTGGTTGCTTGGGGCTGCGTGCTGGCTGCGGGTTTGTGTGTAGCCTGTGTTTGTGGCTTCCCTGTCTGTATCTCTGTGGTTCTTGTCACCAGTGCCGTGCAGGATGGCTGCATGCGCTTTGTGTACTGTCTGTGGGTGTTCCCATGTATGCTGGCTCTGCGATGCATGCTGGCTGCAGCCTCGTGTGTGAACTGTGGCCTGTATTGTTTGTTCTATGGTTCTGGTTATCCTGGTTTTGATGGGGTTAAGTTTCCCTGGTCTGTTCCTGGGTGTGTCTTATCAGGTGCCCTCGTTAATCTAGCTAAATCTATCTGTGAGCTGTGGGGCTTGGGGTCAGTCTGTCTTTTGTCTTGCTGGGTGTAGCCTCTTGCTGCTGACCCAGGGGGTTTTGCGATCTGCCCTTCTGTGTGGCGTTGCCTGGTAATGCATTGTTGTTGCTTTGTCTGATCTTCTGTACGTGTCCTGTGATGATGTTATCCTTGTCCATGCCTTGCCTGTTCTTCTGTACCTCTTCTGTGTCCTGATCCTGTCTGTTTCATGTTTAGCCTAGCAGTGCTCTAACTGCGTCTGATAGCTTGGCAGTGCTAAACTGCTTCTGATCCTTTTCTATGTCCAGCCTGGCAGTGCCTACTGCTTCTGATCTAGTCCATTCCTTGTCTGTCCTGCAGTGCCTTACTGTTTCTATTCCTGTGTTTGTCCTGCCATTGTGAGAGGGCTCCAGGGTTTTCTGGAGGGAGGATCTCTTGTCTGTGTGCAGCTCTGCCTGAGACCAACATGCTTCCATTCCGCTTGGGGTTCAGAAATCTGCTTCTGTGCTGGTTCCCTGTTTTTTGTCTGTTGGATGTCCAGTGTTTTGTTTGGGTTCCAGTCCTGTTGTCCGTGGTTCTCCGCAGGTAGCAGCCAAGTGTACGGGGACCTTCCTGGAGGTGTGACCAGTAAGCCCTCAACCCAGTTCATCCCCACCACCAGGGGCTCTGTGAAGAACTGGGCTCACTGGCTCTCCGCCCTCTCGGTTTTGTCTCTGGTCTTCGGTGCACTTGGTTCTGTAGTAGTTCTACCACTATTGCCTAACCTACATATTGTTACTGTTAATGTTCTTTTATTACATGTGTAATAAAGTACTCTGTTGGTCCCTGGTCTGTTTCTGCCTGTTTCCTGTTTGCAAGATGTCCTGGAGCTCTGCCTTGAGCCCCCAGCACGTGACAAGGAGATAGGTCTATAGATCACACGCGGTTCTTCATCCTTGCCTGTCTTGAGGCTAACCGTGATTAATGGTTCCAGTGACTATTGTGGGAATTTGTCCCCAACAAGAATTTAGTTGCACACTGTGAGGAATTGTGGAGTGAGGAATTCTGTGAACTTTTTATAGTAAAATATGGGAAACCATCTGGGCCAGGGGATAGATGGGAGCATTTCAAGGATCACTTGAAGAGTAAAAGGAGAAGTGAGACTAATGTGTGCTTTTCGAGGAAGTTTTGGCAAGTGTATAGAGTCTAGGAACATATTTATTCATTCTAGTTTAAGTGAGGAGATTAAGATGTTCAGATCAATTTAGATTGCACGTGTTTTCATAAAACATTTTACAGTAAATACATTAGCTATATTTGAATTGTTGGTAACATAGTAATATAGTATATAAGGCCGAAAAAAGACATTTGTCCATCCAGTTCGGCCTGTTATCCTGCAAGTTGATCCAGACTGAACTGGATGGACAAATGTCTTTTTGGTGACTTTGGAATTCATTTATGTTTTTATTGTATGAATAAAATATTTTTTTAGACACTCTGGAATGTAATTCAGTTGAATAAAATTCAGCAATGGCTTGGAAAACTGCCCACTCTGTTTAGTGTCAGAAAATGGTGTTTCTTTCAGGACCCAAGTCCAAGTTGTCCAAGAGAGAAAGCCGAAGAATACCGTTATAGAAGTCAGGGCATGGTCAGAGGCAGTTATATAGCCTATTTATATTGTACTACTTTGTAAGTGTCTCTTAGAGATAAATATGTAATCTATACAGTTATATAAATGTTGAGTGTCTTAATCTGAAACAGAGATGGCCTTTATCTGTTTTTTTCTATCACTTCTTGTGAACTAGAGGCCATTTTGAAGTTCAGCCTTAGGTTACACCACTGTGATTCTTTACAAAGTTATCCAAGTTGCTTTGAGTATAGGTTTTCTGTAGAGTGGAGTGATCATGAGTCTTACAGTCAGGTCCATAAATATTGGGACATTGACACAATTCTAACATTTTTGGCTCTATACACTTTGAAATGAAACAAACAAGATGTGCTTTAACTGCAGACTGTCAGCTTTAATTTGAGGGTATTTACATCCAAATCAGGTGAACGGTGTAGGAATTACAACAGTTTGCATATGTGCCTCCCACTTGTTAAGGGACCAAAAGTAATAGGACAAAATAATAATCATAAATCAAACTTTCACTTTTTAATACTTGGTTGCAAATCCTTTGCAGTCAATTACAGCCTGAAGTCTGGAACGCATAGACATCACCAGACGCTGAGTTTCATCCCTGGTGATGCTTTGCCAGGCCTCTACAGCAACTGTCTTCAGTTCCTGCTTGTTCCTGGGGCATTTTCCCTTCAGTTTTGTCTTCAGCAAGTGAAATGCATGCTCAATTGGATTCAGGTCAGGTGATTGACTTGGCCATTGCATAACATTCCACTTCTTTCCCTTAAAAAACTCTTTGGTTGCTTTTGCAGTATGATTTGGGTCATTGTCCATCTGCACTGTAAAGCGCCGTCCAATGAGTTCTGAAACATTTGGCTGAATATGATCAGATAATATTGCCCGAAACACTTCAGAATTCATCCTGCTGCTTTTGTCAGCAGTCACATCATCAATAAATACAAGAGAACCAGTTCCATTGGCAACCATAAATGCCCACGCCATGACTCTACCACCACCATGCTTCACTGGTAAGGTGGTATGCTGGATCATGAGCTGTTCCTTTCCTTCTCCATACTCTTTTCTTCCCATCACTCTGGTACAAGTTGATCTTGGTCTCATCTGTCCATAGGATGTTGTTCCAGAACTGTGAAGGCTTTTTTAGATGTTGTTTGGCAAACTCTAATCTAGCCTTCCTGTTTTTTAGGCTCACCAGAAGTTTACATCTTGTGCAGAACCCTCTGTATTCATTCTGATGAAGTCTTCTCTTGATTGTTGACTTTGACACACATACACCTACCTCCTGGAGAGTGTTCTTGATCTGGCCAACTGTTGTGAAGGGTGTTTTCTTCACCAGGGAAAGAATTCTTCGGTCATCCACCACAGTTGTTTTCTGTGGTCTTCCGGGTCTTTTGTTGTTGCTGAGCTCACCGGTGCATTTCCTTCTTTTTAAAAATGTTCCAAACAGTTGTTTTGGCCACGCCTAATTTTTTTGCTATCTCTCTGATGGGTTTGTTTTGTTTTTTTCAGCCTATTGATGGCTTGCTTCACTGATAGTGACAGCAATTTGGATCTCATCTTGAGAGTTGACAGCAACAGATTCCAAATGCAAATAGCACACTTGAAATGAACTCTGGACCTTTTATCTGCTCATTATAATTGGGATAATGAGGGAATAACACACATTTGGCCATGGAACAGCTGAGAAGCCAATTGTCCCATTACTTTTGGTTCCTTAACAAGTGGGAGGCACATATGGAAACTGTTGTAATTCCTATACCATTCACCTGATTTGGCTGTAAATACCCTCAAATTAAAGCTGACAGTCTGCAGTTAAAGCACATCTTGTTTGTTTTATTTCAAATCCATTGTGGTGGTGTATTGAGCCAAAAATGTTGATATTGTGTTGATGTCCCAATATTTATGAACCTGACTGTATGTCCTCCATTTCTGACCATTTTATTATGAAGAATACTGGTAGCACAGAAGGCTCAGGCAAGTGTATTGGGCTAAACTAGCTGACTTGCATGTGTGCAGTAGATTACTTTCTTCCCGAGAAAGTGATTTTACTCTGAGTTAACTGGATGGAAAAAATAGCTACTATTTTAATTGCATAAGAGATCAGTGTTTGTTCAGTGGTGGGCCTCTGAGAAGGGTAGATCTAGGTAGTATTCCGGCTCTTGGTTGGTGTACAGCTATCTTAGATCTGGTGTGCTGGCTATTTTAAGCAGGCGGGTGTTGTTAATGGTGTAAGGGAAATGGCCTGACACTGACCTTAGCCCCATGGAAAAACAATCCAAAAAAAGGTAATATTCTTATATTCCATATGAAAGAACTAAATCAGAACTTTTTTTTTTTACCTAAGGGTAAAGTAGGTGATAAAGCTGGCTACTTTCCAGCTAACTTCATAATTCGTGTGCGAGCTGGTGAGAGAGTGTACAAAGTAACCCGATCTTTCGTGGGAAATAAAGAAATTGGACAGATAACACTAAAAAAAGACCAGGTAAGATATAGTGCAGTCATTTCTATATATACTAATTATAGTGGTACATATTATTGAGCTTTGTCTACTGAGGTTTTTTTTCTCTGATTTAAGTCCTCTTCCGTTCCGTTATTCCACAAAACATATCCGTATGGTTTCCATATGCAATCCGTTTTTTGCGGATCGGAAACAGAAACCGTAACTTATTAATCACCAAACACATGAGCAATATGGGATGGGCATAGCATTTCTACAGTATGGATCCGCAAAATACGAATGACATACGGATGTGTTCCGTGTGCGTTCTGTATTTTTTGCGGACCCATTGACTTGAATGGGGCCTTGGACCGTGATTTGCGGACAATAATAGGACATGCACTACTTTTTTGCGGAACGGAAATACAGAAACTGAATGCACACGGAGTACCTTCCATTGTTTTTGCGAACCCATTGAAGTGAATTGTTCCGCATACAGTCTGCAAAAGAAAAAAAACGGAATGGAAGCGGAAAGAAAATACGTTCGTGTGCATGAGCCCTAAGACTATTTAAAATACTCTACATCCGCATTCAATGGTCAGGATAAAATCTGCAATAAATGCTCCAGAATTACAGAAACTCTTTATAATATATACAGTAGCTATGCACATCGTATCATAATGGCTGGTGTTATTGTGGTTTTAATTGTTTAGAATTAATGGGCTTTTCCCAGATTAGAAAATGCAGTCCACTGGTTTTCTAAACAGAGCTCCACTCTTGTTCAGGGGTTGTGTCTGGTATTTGAACTCCAATAGAAGACACAGTCCATGGACACAGGTGGCTCTGTTTCAGGCCTCCTGCACACGGCCGTTTTTTTTCCCCGTTTACTGGCCGTTTTTTGCGTTTCGTATACGGTCCGTATACGGAACCATTCATTTCAATGGTTCCGCAAAAAAAACGGAATGTACTCCGTATGCATTCCGTTTCCGTATTTCCGTTTTTCCGTTCCGTTTTAATATAGAACATGTCCTATTATTGCCCGCAAATCACGTTCCGTGGCTCCATTCAAGTCAATGGGTCCTCAAAAAAAACGGAACACATACGGAAATGCATCCGTATGTCTTCCGTTTCCGTTCCGTTTTTTGCTGAACCATCTATTGAAAATGTTATGCCCAGCCCAATTTTATCTATGTAATTACTGTATACTGTATATGCCATACGGAAAAACGGAACAAAAACGGAAACACAACGGAAACAAAAAACGGAACAACGGATCCGTGAAAAACGGACCGCAAAACACTGAAAAAGCCATACGGTCGTGTGCAATAGGCCTCAGGGGAAAGAAATACATTCTTTTTTTTCTAATTATGGACAACACATCACCTTTAATTTCAGGGCCAGCTATATTTTAATTTATTCTATGAGTTAATCTTCTTCAGCAACTGATCTTTCTGCTGTGTTCTTCATTCAGATTGTGGTACAGAAAGGAGAAGAAGTAAATGGTTACATCAAAGTCTTGACTGGACGAAAGGTGGGACTTTTTCCTGTAGACTTTCTACAAGAGATATGAGGAAGAAAGAACAACGAGATGACAAATTAAAATAAGAGGAACATGGCAATGACTGACAGTGATTACATCCACCTTTGAGAAGAAACTTCTTTACTGGGGAACAGGGCACACAGCAAATACTATCTGGATGTTGAGAGTTCTTGACAATTTGTTCTTAGCTCTTTAACTCTGGCTGGACTAGAGATGGTATCAACTAGGTGTCAACTAATCCACACTTACATAGTTGACTCTGTTTTGGGGCACTGAGGCATCTACATGTGCTATGAGTCAGATCCCTAGGTATCAGTTACTCCACACTTACATAGTTGAACGTTTTTTGGGGTACTGAGGCGTCTACATGTGCCGTAAGTGAAAAACACTGTAAAATCATTGTGCAATGATTGGTAAACTGGTCACTGGTCTGTTGGTCAACATGCCAGATATTGAGTAGACTTTATAACTTTTCTGACTAGGTGAAATGTTATATTCTGTCAAATTCCCTTCCTTCACACTGTGAAATGAACTATAAATTATGGATATTTTCTGAAATCTCTTCTCCATCTAAGTGCCTTATAAGAGAGCGATCATTTACACACGTAACAGGTACAGAACACTTTTCTTCTTCATGTAGCAATTACTGTTTTAGTTTTTCCGCTTTTTTAGCTATGCAGTTTAAATACACATAGTAGAAATGGAAAATGTAATATTTCTTTTAATGAATAGTTTGCATTCTTTTAAAGCATTAGAATTTCTCCTTTTATTAAATGTCTCTCTTTTTTTAGTTTCTGCTTGCTTTAGGTTCGTAGCTTTAGGGCTGTTTCACACGAGCAAATTCTGTGCGTGACATCCGCTGCGTGAATGAGAGCCAAGACCCGCTGCAGACAGAAGAAGCACGAAGCATTAACATGATTGATAATGCTCCGTGCCTGTCTGTAGAGATGTCGCGAACATAAAATTTTCCGTTCGCGAACGCGATTTTACGCAAATGTTCGCGAACGGGCGAACCACCATAGTCTTCAATAGACAGGCGAATTTTAAAACCCCTAGGGACTCTTTCTGGCCACAATAGTGATGGAAAAGTTGTTTCAAGGGGACTAACACCTGGACTGTGGCATGCCGGAGGGGGATCCATGGCAAAACTCCCATGGAAAATTACGTAGTTGACGCAGAGTGTGGTAAGTTGAATTCGCAATGCGATTAATATAACCTGCATTAATCGCATTGCGATTACAACTTAGAGCTAAGTTCCTAATGGTTGTATTGCTAGAATTTACGAATATAACGAATATAGCCCTATATTCTCAATCTTCGTTATATTCTAGCAATACAACCATTAGGAACCCAGCTCTAAGTTGAATTCGCAATGCGATTCATATAGCCTGTATTAATCGCATTGCGATTACAACTTAGTCAAATTTGTGACACGGCAGCTTCAGAATGAATCTAAGATGGATGCTGTCCTTGCTTTTTGATAGGAGGTGGGAGGGTCTGGGAGGGAGGGTCTGCTGATTGGCTGGAATGTGTCTGCTGACTGTGAGGTACAGGGTCAAAGTTTGCTCAATGATGATGTATAGGGGGCGGACCAAACATCGCATATGTTCGCCCGCCGCGGCGAACGCGAACAAGCTATATTCACCGGCGAATAGTTCGGGACATCTCTACCTGTCTGTGATCTTTTTACTACAAATTCACAGTGAGATAAGATTGTCACTGTGATTTTGTAAAAAAAAAAGATCACAGAGAGGCACAATCATGTTAATGCTCCGTGCTTCTTCTGTCTGCAGCGGGTCTTGGCTCTCATTCGCGCAGCGGATGTCACGCACGGCATCCGCTCATGTGAAACAGCCCTTAATCATACATCTAAGAGGGCACCACCAGTATATTACTTGTGAGGCTTTTTTATAGTGTTTTTACTATGTTGAAGTGTGTCATAGTTCTAATACTCTCATGGAGGAGTAGATTAGCCATTTAGGGATTTAGGCTAGCAGCCCCCTTGATCAATTAGAACACTTGGAAAAGTTTGAGAAACTGATAAAAATGCATTATATTAACCCAAGTGAAGTGTAGCATGAATTGAATGTTTAGTAAGGGGCCTGTGATCTTTAGTACCCAGAGCTCCTCATCACTATGATTCTGTACCTGCTAAATTCCTATTACAATTGACAGCAATTTTTTTACTCCAAGAATTGAATCTGTTTGCATTCTAGATAAATAAATAATATACCTTTTACTGGAAGAAATGTAATTACTAAATGTCCACATATGATCAAAAACATGAATTAAAAACAACAGCAATAGCAAAAAATACTAACCACGAAGAACTGCAAATGCATTTTTACATTAACAACGAGTCACATTAACAACGAGTCTAGAAAGCATTTATTTCATAAAAGTGACACATTTGCTAACCTTCATCTAAAGTTCCCATTTCAGTTACTGTATGCACTTGAGATTTGTACGTTTTCTGTTATTTATTAATACACTTTTTGTTAAATTGTATCAATGTGCTGCTCTTTACAATGGAGGCTGAATGACATCAATGCATCAAATGTTTACACGAGGGACAGGAAACACCTCGTATCATGCAGAACTCCAACTTTTCCTGAATGTGGATTGTGTTTTACTTAAGACCACTTTACATTTGGTGCCAATTATAATGAGGTTTCATACCATATAACAAAAGCTTTAAGGTTTCCCCCGCATAAATAGCATTTATTCCCTGTCCAAAGGATAGGTGATAAATGTATTATCGTCAAGGGTCTGATCAGCGATAGCGAGAATGGGGGCCCCAGAGTCCCCTGTGTGGACTGTACTGTACACATGTGACCACTACTCCATTCATTGTGTATATGACTACAGAGTACAATGCTCAGCTATCTCTGTCAGTCTCATAGTCCGTAAATGGAGAGTGGTCATGCACGCACACTGCTGCTCCATTCACACAGGGGACTCCTGGTCTCATGATTGCTGTGGGTCCCAGCAATCATATATTTATGACCTACAGTACAGACCAAAAGTTTGGACACACCTTCTCATTCAAAGAGTTTTCTTTATTTTCATGACTATGAAAATTGTAGATTTACACTTAAGGCATCAAAACTATGAATTAACACATGTGGAATTATATACATAACAAACAAGTGTGAAACAACTGAAAATATGTCATATTCTAGGTTCTTCAAAGTAGCCACCTTTTGCTTTGATTACTGCTTTGCACACTCTTGGCATTCTCTTGATGAGCTACAAGAGGTAGTCCCCTGAAATGGTTTTCACTTCACAGGTGTGCCCTGTCAGGTTTAATAAGTGGGATTTCTTGCCTTATAAATGGGGTTGGGACCATCAGTGGTGTTGAGGAGAAGTCAGGTGGATACACAGCTGCTAGTCCTACTGAATAGACTGTTAGAATTTGTATTATGGCAAGAAAAAAGCAGCTAAGTAAAGAAAAACGAGTGGCCATCATTACTTTAAGAAATGAAGGTCAGTCAGTCAGCCGAAAAATTGGGAAAACTTTGAAAGTAAGGGCTATTTGACCATGAAGGAGAGTGATGGGGTGCTGCGCCAGATGACCTGGCCTCCACAGTCACCGGACCTGAACCCAATCGAGATAGTTTGGGGTGAGCTGGACCGCAGAGTGAAGGCAAAAGGGCCAACAAGTGCTAAGCATCTCTGGGAACTCCTTCAAGACTGTTGGAAGACCATTTCAGGGGACTACCTCTTGAAGCTTATCAAGAGAATGTCAAGAGTGTGCAAAGCAGTAATCAAAGCAAAAGGTGGCTACTTTAAAGAACCTAGAATATGACATATTTTCAGTTGTTTCACACTTGTTTGTTATGTATATAATTCCACATGTGTTAATTCATAGTTTTGATGCCTTCATAGTCATGAAAATAAAGAAAACTCTTTGAATGAGAAGGTGTGTCCAAACTTTTGGTCTGTACTGTATGCTGTGGAAAGCCCCTTTAACTCCAGAATACAACCACACAGTTTGATTAGTATGGCACACCTTAGTAAATATCTACCTGTCTTTCTCTTCTTGATTTATTCTGCAGGTGTTAGTAGTAGCAAAAAAAATAAAAATACCGGTATTTTATTTTACTAACAGACACGACCGGAGGTCAAGGAGTAGTAGGTTCAGATGTCGGAGACGAGGAGGAGATAGCATGGATGAATAATATATAGATTATATATTGACTTGTGAGTCATTTCTGTATTAGTGATGAGGCACATAATTCGTATATTATGTACAGTGAGGCATAAGAGATTTTAGTAACTGAAGTAAAAGAAATTTTAAAAAAAGACTCCACAAAAGAGAATTTTTTTGCATCAACGTATGTAAATTATATATGAAAATATCACAACTGTTACATTTCATTTCATAGCTTCTTAAATACCAGTTTTTATTATTTATTTTTTCTTTAAATGAGATGTTATTGTGCTCAAGACTTTAGCTTTAAACTTCACACACATTACCTTTATGGATCCCTAATACAGCACCCCTAGGCGTTTACAGGGCCCTGCTGTACCTCTATATGTCTACAATTTCATAACAGGTGGAGCAATTGTTATCTAGAAGCATTACTCCTAGGCTGGGTTCACTTAAAAAAAGATCGCTTCAAAAACAGCGTGTGTGAATACAGCCTAAATCCATAAAGAAGCCAACTTACCAATTTGATATCATATAGCAAATGATACTAACCCTTACCAATAAGTCCTCATATCCACATACCATTGTATGTACTGTATAAAACATCAGCAGACCTTTCAATGGCAATGTGAATGTTCTTATCATTTTAAGTGTATGTATTTCCCAATAAAAGTCCTTATTAATTTTTTGGCCCATCATTTTACTGGTTTCATTTGCATGAATTCCACAGTGATATTTGTCTACTGTCTGTAATAAATGAGTTCCAATTTTCCTATGAAGCCCCCTGGGCTTTGGCTGAAGATGAAGACACCAGCCTTGAAAGCACATTTTGATAATTAAAGCACACAGGTATTTATAGAACATTCCTTGAGTGCCGAAAACCGATCACTTATTAAGTGAAGTCCAAAATAAGCACATGCCCTTGTGACTTTACCAGCTGCTCCGAGTCTATTGCCAGTAACAGCTTACAATAAGACCTCAATAAAACCAGTTCGAAATTCCAGTCGCTGATGACTATAGAGTGAACACTTTTCCAAATCCCCTCTAGTTACCAGACGGAGAGTCACGCTTCCTATTTTAATGGGAGGAGAAAAGGGAAGCGATAATCTTCACATACTTTCAGTTGATATTGACAGCTGAGGTTTTTAAGGCTAAGGCTACACTATGTGTGGAGTCATTAGAAAAGAAATGATCTGCGTCATCTTCTGGCTGAAGTCTAGTCCCCTGGTGTCAGCTAAACTTGTAATATGTTCTGCCCTGGACGTGAGATGCATTTTTTCCATTGGAAAATATGAGTGATGCTTTCTGCAGATACACAAATAAATACCTGCGGAGATTTAGAGGTACAGAACTGGTGTGATTGATTGCTTGATGCTGTGAGGAACAGTGTGGCTATAAAAGTCTCTTCATATTGTATACACCAGTGTTTCTCAATGTTCCTGTGCTCAGTTCCTATGCCCTACTAAAATGACATGGTATTACCCGCATATTGCTATGAACTGACCCCTACTCCCTTTTTAAAGGGTTTTCTGAGATTTTAAAAAGCCTGGCACAGAGCAGAGGGTGGTATAAATGAAAGTCAAAAATGCTAAGTTTTGAATGCCCCGCCAGTTCGGCACCACGTTCTGGTCCCAGTCATTTCTGTCCCTGCAGTGATGACATCACCATAACATCCATAGTTCACATGACTGCTGCTGCCAATCACTTGCCTCAGTGGTCATGTGTACATGAGCCAGACTCAGGATCTTGCCTGTACCACCTCCTGACAGAGAGAAAAGCCGGGAGTAGAGAAAGGTGACTTATTTTTCGTCTGATCAGAGGTTCGATTTAATTTAGAAGTCGGGGTCTGAATTAATTTTGGAATTTGATCTGGGTTCTAAGTAAGCTTAGATGTCTAGTATGGGGGCCTTAATTAATTTAGAGGTCTGGACTAATATAGAGGGTCTGGTCTGAGGAGATAACCTATTCAGCATCTTGTGTTTCCACACACTAGCTGGCACGATGCAGTTATGGTGCCAAACAGTCAGCAAGAGGCTTCAGACTGCCTGACTAAGGCCAATTAGAGGAGAGTAGGTGAGTATTGTACACTAGTAATTGGGATACTGTCTATATGGAATTTATTTACATGGCAAAACTTTATGTGAGGCAGTGAGGGGGGCACTATGTAATAGCAAATGGCAAAAGAGCCTGCTTGTCATGGTCTTACCTTCTTGCTGTTCTCCTTCGTTTGACATGTGCTGGCGGCCATCTTGGTTTCTGGGTTTCTTGTAGCCTCCCACCCTGCGGCTCCTCCTTCCCACTGGGAGGAGCTGGATGCCTAGCTCACATATATAGGAGGTCTGTGGCTTCAGTTCCTTGCTTGGTCCTCTTGTGTTCACATGCTTCTAGTCTGCTGCTGCTTCTGGTTCCTGATCCTGGTTTCGTCCGACTACCCTGCTGGTTCCTGATCCTGGTTTCGTCCGACTACCCTGCTGGTTCCTGATCCTGGCTTCGTCTGACTACCCTGCTGGTTCCCGATCCTGGCTTCATCTGACTACCCTTCTGGTTCCTGACCTCTGGCTTCGCTAAGACTCTGCTTCGGTTTCGCCATCCGTTTGGACTTTTGCTTTACAGCTTTATTTTCAATAAAGCCTTCTTATTTTCACTTATCTCTTGTTGTACGTCTGGTTCATGGTTCCGTGACATTAGGACCAAGCCATGAATTCTGACGGTACAGGGCCATCCTCGCTACCCACGCTGGTTGCCAGACTTGATCAGCAGGATCACCTGTTGGGTCGGTTCGCTGTGGCGTTGCAAACCCTGCTTGAACGCACGGCTCATTTCGCTCCCGTTGCCGATGGGTCGGTTGTCGCTCCTGGGCCCGCTCCTACTGCCGCTCCGGTTGTTGCGCCAGAGTCTACCCCGACACCTGTTGTTGCACCTGCGGTGTTTCGGGGTATGACCGGTTCTGCCCCTCTTCCACAGCGCTTTGGGGGAGAGCCAACTCAGTGCCGAGGTTTCCTTAACCAGGTGGGCATTTATTTCGAGTTGCTGCCACATGCCTTTCCTACTGAGAGATCAAAGGTGGGCTTCTTGATCTCGCTGCTCTCAGACAAGGCCTTGGCCTGGGCCAGCCCCTTATGGGAGAACAACAATCCGGTGGTTGCCGAGTTTTCCGGTTTTGTTGCTTCTCTTCGGAAGGTATTCGATGTGCCGGCTCGTGCTGCCTCTGCTGCGAAGCTCCTTATGTCCATCAGACAGGGTTCACGATCCGTAGCTGAATACGCCATTGAGTTTCGTACCCTGGCAGCAGAGGTGGGCTGGAATAATGAGGCTCTGGTCGCTGCTTTTTCTCATGGTCTCTCGGATGCCTTGAAGGATGAGGTTGCAGCTAAGGACCTACCAGTGGAGCTCGAGTCTCTTATTTCTTTCCTGATTTTGATTGACACCAGACTCAGGGAGAGACCTTCCTTTAAGGAGAGCCTGCGGAGGTTTTCTAACAGATTGGCGCCTACGTTTGCTGTCCCACCCGTGCCTCCCTCTCCTCCCACGCCTCCTGGGGATGACTTGTCTGGGGGTGAACCCATGCAGCTGGGGTTTGCTCGCCTGTCCGAGGGGGAGAGGGTACTCCGGAGACGCGAGGGCCGATGCATGTACTGTGGTCTCGGTGGGCATTTTCGGTTGGCATGTCCGAACCGTCCGGGAAACGCTCGCACCTGAGATCCTGTCGGGGGCAGATCTTGGGTGGAGTCTCCTCGTCCCCGGTTTCCCGTGTTGACAAACCACTGATCACTGTTGTCCTCTCCTGGGTCGGGGGCTCGGTGACGACCCAGGCGTTGGTGGACTCTGGTGCTGGTGGTTTGTTCATTGATAAGGTGTTCGCTGCCGCCAATTCCATTCCTCTGCAGGCTCGAGGTTCCCCACTGGCTCTTGAGGCGATAGACGGCAGACCCCTTCTGCCGCCACACGTGACTCATGAGACCCTTCCAGTGGGGATAGCCATTGGTGCCGTTCACAGAGAGTCGGTCTGCCTCCAGGTTATTTCGTCTCCACACTACTCGGTGGTCTTGGGGTACCCCTGGCTCCGGAAGCATAATCCGACTTTCGATTGGAGATCGGCCGAGATCCTCTCGTGGTCACCGCAGTGTGGGGCTAGTTGCATCCATGGGTCTGTCAAGTTGCTGTGTACTTCCTCGGACTCTCTGTTGCCTCCTGAATACGAGGAGTACCGGGATGTATTCGATAAGGTGCGCGCGGTTGCCCTACCTCCGCACCGCCCATACGATTGTGCCATAGAGTTACAATCTGGTGCCGTTCCTCCTCGTGGCAAGGTCTATCCACTGTCGGTAGCGGAGAATGAGGCCATGGAGGAGTACGTGAGGGAGGCGCTTTCACGCGGACACATTCGCAAATCCTCGTCCCCGGCAGGGGCTGGATTTTTCTTTGTGAAAAAGAAGGGCGGTGAGTTGAGGCCTTGCATCGATTACAGGGGTCTCAATCGCATCACGATCAAGAACGCTTACCCGATACCCTTGATTTCCGAGCTGTTCGATCGCCTTAAAGGGGCCACGGTCTTTACCAAACTCGACCTGAGGGCGGCATATAACCTGGTAAGGATCAAGGCGGGCGATGAGTGGAAGACCGCGTTTAACACCAGGACCAGTCATTATGAATCCTTGGTTATGCCCTTTGGGTTGTGCAATGCGCCCGCAGTCTTTCAGGAATTCATCAACGATGTTTTCCGTGACCTGTTGCAGCAGTGTGTGGTGGTCTATTTGGATGACATCTTGGTATATTCTGAATCCATGGAGGCCCACATTCTGGATGTCAGACGAGTGTTGCAACGGTTACGAGAGAACAAGCTGTTCGGTAAGCTTGAGAAATGCGAATTTCACCGATCCCAGGTAACCTTCTTAGGTTACATCATTTCCGCTGAGGGGTTCTCCATGGATCCTGAGAAGGTTTCGGCTGTCTTACAGTGGCCCCAGCCCAGTGGTCTTCGTTCCCTGCAGCGCTTTTTGGGCTTCGCCAATTATTATCGGAAGTTCATCAGGGACTTTTCCATGCTAGCCAAGCCTCTCACGGATCTGACCAGGAAGGGCAGTAATTCCCAGGTCTGGCCGCTCGAGGCCATCCGAGCTTTTGAGGCTCTAAAGTCCGCCTTTGTGTCGGCTCCGATTCTGTCGCATCCCAACCCTGGGTTGCCCTTTGTCCTCGAGGTGGACGCGTCTGAGACGGGAGTAGGCGCCCTTCTGTCTCAGCGTAGAACACCAGAGGGTCCTCTGCTTCCTTGTGGGTTTTACTCCCGGAAACTGTCTTCCGCGGAGTGCAACTATCAGATTGGTGACAGGGAGTTATTGGCCATCGTGCAGGCCCTTAAAGAATGGAGGCACTTGCTCGAGGGTTCGGTGGTTCCGGTCCTCATCCTGACGGACCACAAGAATCTGACCTACCTTTCTGAGGCCAAGAGATTGACACCACGTCAGGCCAGATGGGCCCTGTTCTTGTCACGTTTTAATTACGTGGTCTCCTACCTACCCGGTTCCAAGAACATCAGGGCGGATGCCTTATCACGGCAGTACTCCGAGCTGTCCAGGGAGGAGTCGATTCTGACTTCGGTCATACCTCCGAATCAGATCTTGGCCGCCATTCGCACCAGCCTGACCTCTCCCCTGGGTGAGCAGATTTTGGCGGCTCAATCTGGTGCTCCCTCTGGGAGACCCAACGGCAGATGTTTTGTGCCTGAGGAGTTGCGCACTCGGTTGTTGCGAACCTACCATAACTCCAAGACCGCGGGGCATCCTGGAAAGAATCAGCTGTCCTGGGCTGTTTCACGTCTGTTCTGGTGGCCTTCCCTACGTTCCGACATCGCCGCATATGTAGCGGCATGCTCCGTTTGTGCCCAGAGTAAGTCCCCTTGGCACCTTCCGTTGGGCCTTCTGCAACCCATAGCCACCGGGGAGCGCCCATGGTCACACCTGGGGATGGATTTCATTGTGGACCTCCCTGCATCCCGAGGCCATACGGTCATTCTCATGATTGTGGATCGGTTTTCCAAAATGTGCCACTGTGTTCCTCTCAAGAAGTTACCCTCTGCACAAGAGTTGGCCACGATTTTTGCCAGGGAGGTCTTCCGGTTGCACGGTTTGCCCAAGGAGATTGTGTCGGATCGGGGGAGTCAGTTTGTGTCCAGGTTCTGGCGCGCCTTTTGCTCCCAGTTGGGGATTCATCTCTCCTTCTCCTCGGCCTACCACCCTCAGTCCAATGGGGCCGCAGAACGATCCAATCAGGCCTTGGAGCAATTCCTTTGTTGCTATGTCTCCGATCACCAAGACAATTGGGTTGACCTCCTGCCTTGGGCTGAGTTTGCCAGGAACACGGCGGTGAACTCTTCCTCTGGGACGTCTCCCTTCATGGCCAATTATGGGTTCCAACCTGCCGTGTTACCGGAGGTATTCTCTCCCCAGGATATTCCGGCTGTGGAGGATCACCTTTCCGTCCTACGTGCTTCTTGGGTACTCATCCAGAAGTCCCTTGAGGTCTCTGCGCAGCGCCAGAGACTCCAGGCTGATCGCAGACGAGCGCCTGCTCCTTCCTACCAGGTCGGAGACCGTGTATGGTTGTCCACCCGCAACCTCAACCTTCGAGTGCCCACTCCCAAGCTGGCGCCTCGCTTTGTTGGTCCCTTCCGAGTGCTTCGCAGGGTAAACCCGGTAGCCTATGCCCTTGCGCTTCCTCCTGGCATGCGGATCTCCAACGTGTTTCATGTCTCCCTGTTGAAGCCACTGGTGTGTAATCGTTTCACTTCCTCGGTTCCTCGGCCTCGTCCGGTCCAAGTGGGTAATCGTGAGGAGTATGAGGTGAGCAATATCCTGGACTCACGCCTGGTCCGCGGTCGGGTGCAGTTTTTGGTCCATTGGCGTGGTTATGGTCCAGAGGAGCGTTCCTGGGTTCCCTCCGCAGATGTCCATGCTCCTGCCTTGCTCCGAGCCTTCCACGCACGCTTCCCTCAGAAACCGTTCTTTACTCCGCGGAGGAGGGGCCCTTGAGGGGGAGGTACTGTCATGGTCTTACCTTCTTGCTGTTCTCCTTCGTTTGACATGTGCTGGCGGCCATCTTGGTTTCTGGGTTTCTTGTAGCCTCCCACCCTGCGGCTCCTCCTTCCCACTGGGAGGAGCTGGATGCCTAGCTCACATATATAGTAGGTCTGTGGCTTCAGTTCCTTGCTTGGTCCTCTTGTGTTCACATGCTTCTAGTCTGCTGCTGCTTCTGGTTCCTGATCCTGGTTTCGTCCGACTACCCTGCTGGTTCCTGATCCTGGTTTCGTCCGACTTCCCTGCTGGTTCCTGATCCTGGCTTCGTCTGACTACCCTGCTGGTTCCCGATCCTGGCTTCGTCTGACTACCCTTCTGGTTCCTGACCTCTGGCTTCGCTAAGACTCTGCTTCGGTTTCGCCATCCGTTTGGACTTTTGCTTTACAGCTTTATTTTCAATAAAGCCTTCTTATTTTCACTTATCTCTTGTTGTACGTCTGGTTCATGGTTCCGTGACACTGCTGCAATATATTAACATTAACTTCTTTATTTCATTATTATTCAAAAAGTGTAATCCTCACATACCAAAGACCAGGGGAAGAGGCCACAACGTTCGGGGGCGTTCTTCTTCTTCAGGCACTATGTGTCACAATTTATCTCTTGGGGTGCAATCTATGTTATGGCATTGTTTTACTATGGGCTCTGTTCATTGTGGGGTATGGTCTGTAGGGTATCTATCTATGTACTATTTACTGTAGAGTAATTTAAAACTGACCTGTTCCCTTTATTCTCTGGGTCAGCATGATTACAACAATACCACATTTATATAGTTTGTCTTGTGTTTTAACACTGAACAAAAATAAAAACTTTGGACAAAAGTAATTTTTTCTTTCCATCGCCATATTCTGACCCCCATAACTTTTTTTATAGTTGTGTCTATCGAGCTGTATGAGGGGTCATTTTCTGTTGGACAATCTGTAGTTTTATTGATACCATTTTGAAGTATGTATGACTACGTATCTTTTTTCATAAAATTTTTTGGAGAGGTGAAGTGATGAAAAAATGGTCACTTTTTTTTCCATTCCGTTGTTTGCCATATGGGAATAATATTTTTATATTTTAGTACAGGTGTTTTCGGATGTGTTTATGCCCATGATGTTTCATTTTTTTATTGTTTATTATTAATTTTTTTTTTTTATTCTAGAGAAAGAGTGATTTGAATTTTTCTATATATATTTTTTTACTTTTATATCACCCTACGTGACTATAACAAGTAATCATTAGATTGGCATTTGTATTCTCTAATAGATATCTATCCATTACAGAATACAGGTTTACATATTTTCCAATGCAGCGCTGCCACATGCAGGCCACCATTGGAATATATTAATCAGCCTGGATGCCTTGTACCGGCTCAGGCCTATTACTGCTATGGTACACCTTCCCTGATCTCAGCCAGGGGAAGGTAGCCTTGGCTGGGAAGTGCGTCTCTTTCTTTTGACACATTTGATTACAGTATCTGAGTGGTTAAATGTCTGCCATTTCAGACCTTAGGCCTGGGCCTTTTCTCTTTAAAACAGCAGTTTGGTTATTGCGCCACTGTGCTCGCGAGGGGGCGCCATCTTTAAATACTGGACTTCTGCCATACATGTACGGTGGAGATCCAGAAGGGGTTAAAGAGGGCTGTATGCTGCTATATACTGTATGATGCTTTGGAAGGGCGCCATTTGTATGATGGAATGAATGGTGCTTTAATAATAAATAATAATAATACTGTTTTCTGTAATACAGTATTTGGGGACATTTAGCCACACATCGGACACATTATTATTGGGAACACTATGAAGGGCACAGCAGGATGAGGATTAATGAAGAGAGTTGAAATCTGGTGGGAAAGCATGGAGCCAAAGATGTACAGTATGTGTGCCAAACTCGTGGTTTGATCTGACATGTTTTCTGTTTAGATCAAATGATGTCTGTGTTGTTTCTGGTGCTTGCCACGCCTTCTTTCCCCAGGTGTGGCTATTAGGGTCATTTAACCTTCTCTATAATTGCTTCTCCCACAATGCTGTGCGGTTTATAGCTTCTGTTTGGATCTTTGGATAGATTGTGGTTGGATCTCGGCTGAGTTCCTGTTGCTTCCATTGCTCTTTTGAAGTTAAGTCTTTCCTTTCCCTTTTGTATTTTGTTTGGGTTGTGTGTGTTGCATTTCCCTATTGTTTGTATTAAGTCTGAAAGAGACTCCTGTTCATTGTTCCTTTTGGAGGAACAGGTAGTCTTGTCCCTGCCATTAGTACCAGGGTCCTATAGGGCTAGACAGGACTCTAGGTATTCCTACGTATGAACTCACCTACCTTTGGGGTCTGTTCATACTGGTAGTCAGTCAGGATTTTGGTTAGGGTTTTCACTAGGAGGTGTCCATTTTTCTTCCCTAGTTCTCAGGCCTGATTCCCTGTTCCCCTCTTCCCTCCTATGCTCGGTGTGGTGTTTCCCTCCCACATCGAAGCATGATACTGCCTGGGCCAGATGGCGAAATCAAACAACTCCAATCATCAAACATCACACGTGAGTCACTTAATTTGTTTATTCTGCCGTTAACTGCATCTGATCACTATTTTATTAATTTGTCTGCAGACCACCTGATATTATCACTGAATTCAGTCTCAGCATATTGGTAATATTCACTTAAAATATGGGGTTTATAATAATAATTTTGGTATTATTATTTATAATATAAACAGGTGGTGGTATTCTATTCAGTATATCCAATCACAGTGTCTGTGGTTGTTTTTGTCATGTTGTTAGCCATTGTTTTTGTTAATTTTGGGTGAAGGCAAATTAATCTGTGTATACAAGTTCCATACAGACTCCGATGCAGTAGGGTGTGCCTTGTATTTCCCAATAGAGCACATGACTCTTGGGGAGCACAATTCCAACCAGAGAACACTAAGGCCTAGTTGTGTGCTAGGAAGCAAAGTCTTGTGTAAATGTTACCCTGAGCATTATTTACATTTAGCAGTTGTGCCCCCTATAATTATTTTTTACAATTACAACTTGATGATAAATGATAGCTTTATTGTTGATCTCCCTTGTTAAAACTGACTAATTATCAATACGATTGTTCAGAAATTAGTGAATTATGATGACAATTGGCAACTGTAAATTGGCCTTTATAGAGAGTGTCATACAGATATCTGTATGTGTGAATTTACTGTATCTTGTATTCATGCTGTTATAGCTCCATCTAGTGGCCATTTGTCCAAAAAGTGTCTAGCCAGCCAGCCAGCCAGCAATTTTTAGTATGTCCCATGTAAGCCACTTTATCTATCACCTATGACCCTGGTGACATCATCAACCCAGCTCATAGCAGTCATCTTTTCCAAGATCAACAGAAGGACATGAAGCATCTCTAATCATCCTCCGCACCCAGGTCTAATGTGGCATCGCTGGTATGTTTAGGTTATTAGCCTTGCAGGATTGTATATTCATGCATATTGATATACTGTACTAAGTGTAAGCTTTATTTCATACGTGTTTGTGTTTTCATAGCCTTGTACAGTAATGTGTTATAGCCTATTGCCACAAGCTGATCAACAATATTAAGCTCTTTCTTTTTGTTCCATTTTGTTCACCCTGTGCTTGCAATAAAAGTTGAAGTTGGATGTTACTCCTAAGTCAATAAGTTGCTATGAGGGAGTTTAACTGCCTGTCAACTTATGCCCTACTCACACGTAAGGAGGACAAAACAGACAGTGTGTTACCAGAGACCTCTATATCCAGCTGGGGTTCACCTGATTAAAGCGCTATTTTTCTTTTGTTAATCTGAGGCTACATTCCCGAGTTATACTTTTTTCTAATATGCAAATTAGGTGCTTGGTGCAATGAGAGTGTCACTATTGCTCTCTTTGCATGCAAGCTTCGCTCCTTTCTATGGCCTGCTTTGATTGGCAAGGCCAGGCAATGGCTCTGTGTCTATGTAAACAGCTGGATAGGGAGGATGCTGGGGACAGATTCCCTTTAATTCTGCAAAACATTGGGGCAAACAGCGATGCACTTTCCACCGTCTAAGAATATAACTCACAGTCTTAATATTAGACAAATTTACTAATCTGGTGCATTGACCTTTGTACATTTGGAGTATCTTGCGCCAGTTTTACACTAGAATTCTGTCTGTCTGTGCGCCAAACAAAAGTGTCCAAACAAATGTCTAGTCTAAGTTTACACCACTTATAAGTTGGCTTAGTTTTATTCCAATTGTCTGCCCAAATTTTGGCACATTTTTAGGTGCATTGTGGCGCTATCAGACCACCCCCCTTTTCCCACATTCCCACAAAGTAACGCCCCTTTATTGGGCAGCATAAAAAACTTTGTGAAATAGTTGATAAATGTGGTGCAAAGCATGTCGTTTTTTTGGTGCAAAATGTGCCATTTTCAATAGTAAATCTGCCCCATTGCCTCTCCTATTTGTGTACAGCAGTCCCAAAACGGAGTAAAAAGTCCTCTTTAGGGGATAAAACAACTAGTGAAACAACTTACAATAAAAACCATGACAGCATGAAGAAATGAGTAGATGTAGACTCGGACTTGCCCACAGGGGTACAGGTGAATCCCCCAATGGGCCCCTGAGCAAGGTGGGGCCCTAGTCTACCACTCCCTGCACAAGTGGCACATAACACAGTAGACTTACAGCAGTACATATAGATAAGCAGTGTACAGCACCTCAACCAGCCTATATTCATATAAAAAAAATGGGTAGATTATTTAAGAAACTACTCAGTTTATTATTATAGATGTATCTGGTAGCTGAAAAGTCTTACAGGCGGGTCAGCCAGTATCTTCTTTTCCCAGGGACCGCCATTATCAATCATCTTGTAGCATCTTGCTGCTGTGTGAGTAAGAAATATTTGAATGTATCCACACGCACCGCCTGAGCCAGCGAGGGACACAGGCCGGAAGAGGCCTGCATCGCATCGGTGGAGGAGGTAAGTATAAGTTGTTTTTTTTTATATATAAATACTGGCACCTAAGGGGGGGCTGCTGGCACATAAGAGGGACTACTGGCACATAAGGGGGACTACTGGCACATAAGGGTGACTACTGGCACATAAGGGGGGCTACTGGCACATAAGGGGGGCTACTGGCACATAAGGGGGGCTACTGGCACATAAGGGGGGCTAGTGGCACATGATAGGAGGCTACTGGCACATAAGGGGGACTACTGGCACATAAGGGGGACTACTGGCACATAAGTGGGGCTACTGGCACATAAGGGGGGCTACTGGCACATGATAGGAGGCTACTGGCACATAAGGGGGCTACTGGCACATAAGGGGGACTACTGGCACATAAGGGGGGCTACTGGCACATGATAGGAGGCTACTGGCACATAAGGGGGGCTACTGGCACATAAGGGGGGCTACTGGCACTTGATAGGGGGGGCGACTGGCACATAAGGGGGCTACTGGCACATGATAGGGGGGCACTCTGGCTACTGGCATATGATGGTGGGGGGGCACTTATTACTGGCACATCATTGGGGGGCATCTATGGGGGCTCTTATTACTGGCACATAATTGGGGGCATCTATGGGGCACATTTTACTGGCACATGATTATGGGGCATCTATGGGGGCGCATCTTACTGGCACATGATTGGGGGGCATCTATTGGGGCACCTCTTACTGGCATATTATTGGGTGGCACTATAGGGGCATCTATTGAGGCTAAATATTTGAATGTATCCACACGCACCGCCTGAGCCAGCGAGGGACACAGGCCGGAAGAGGCCTGCATCGCATCGGTGGAGGAGGTAAGTATAAGTTGTTTTTTTTATATATAAATACTGGCACCTAAGGGGGGGCTACTGGCACATAAGGGGGACTACTGGCACATAAGGGGGACTACTGGCACATAAGGGTGACTACTGGCACATGATAGGAGGCTACTGGCACATAAGGGGGACTACTGGCACATAAGGGGGACTACTGGCACATAAGGGGGGCTACTGACACATAAGGGGGGCTACTGGCACATGATAGGAGGCTACTGGCACATAAGGGGGGCTACTGGCACATAAGGGGGACTACTGGCACATAAGGGGGGCTACTGGCACATAAGGGGGGGCTACTGGCACATGATAGGAGGCTACTGGCACATAAGGGGGACTACTGGCACATAAGGGGGGCTACTGGCACATGATAGGCTACTGGCACATAAGGGGGGCTACTGGCACATGATAGGCTACTGGCACATAAGGGGGGCTACTGGCACATGATAGGAGGCTACTGGCACATAAGGGGGGCTACTGGAACTTGATAGGGGGGGCGACTGGCACATAAGGGGGCTACTGGCACATGATAGGGGGGCACTCTGGCTACTGGCACATGATGGTGGGGGGGCACTTATTACTGGCACATGATTGGGGGGCATCTATGGGGGCTCTTATTACTGGCACATAATTGGGGGCATCTATGGGGCACATTTTACTGGCACATGATTATGGGGCATCTATGGGGGCGCATCTTACTGGCACATGATTGGGGGGCATCTATTGGGGCACCTCTTACTGGCATATTATTGGGTGGCACTATAGGGGCATCTATTGAGGCTAAAAAGGGGTATTTTATATGGGGGGCTCTGTATAGGGGCATTTTATACTGGGACACATTATGGTGGGTACTATGGGGAAGGGGGGAGAGGAGCACTATGGGGGTCATCTACGGGGGCACTGAGAAGGGGTATTTTATATTGGCACATTATGGGAACAACTGGGAGCATTACAAGGGGGTATGTTTTGCACATTATAAGGAGAATTATTTCTACTAGGGGGGCATTATGGTGGGCTTTATTACTCCCCCAAGGTATGACCCCCTAGTAGCAGCACCAGCCTCTCCCTGCTCTGCTATCCCTCTGCCCCTTCTCCAAATCATTATTATGAAATCTTTCCCATTAAAATAAAGCACAACATTAGCTCCACCGAGCCCCCCAGCCAAAGTGTTGAAGTGGTGTCCGAGATCCCCAAGGGCCAAGCCAAGTAATTGTAAGTTTTCATGTGGAATATATACTGTGTAGGGGTTATACTGTTTATTGTACAGTATGGCACAGAGGTTATATTGTCCGGCATGGTGTAACCGCCATACATTTTATGTACAGCAGGGCTTTTTTTCTCAGAGAGGAACTCACCCCCCCCCCTCCCCTGGCCACGCCCCTACCCACCCCTAGGACCGCCCCCTAAAACCGCCCCTTTAGAGAACAGGGATGCAAGTAAAATTTGGGGGGCTATAAAAGTCCAGCCCAGCAAAGAAACCCCCCAGATTGGGATGGCACTGTTAATGGGGGATCTGGGGATGGCACTGTTAATGGGGGATCTGGGGATGGCACTGTTATGGGGTGGAGGATCTGTTGATGGCACTGTTATGGTGGATCTGTGGATGGCATCCACAGATCCCCCATCCTATAACAGTGCCATCCACAGGACCCCCCCTTAACAGTGCCATCCACAGACCCCCCCACCCCATAACAGTGCCATCCACAGACCCCCCCACCCCATAACAGTGCCATCCACAGACACCCCTTAACAGTGCCATCCACAGACCCCCCCACCCCATAACAGTGCCATCCACAGACCCCCCCACCCCATAACAGTGCCATCCACAGACCCCCCCACCCCATAACAGTGCCACCCACAGACCCCCCACCCCATAACAGTGCCATCCACAGACCCCCCTTAACAGTGCCATCCACAGACCCCCCCACCCCATAACAGTGCCATCCACAGACCCCCCACCCCATAACAGTGCCATCCACAGACCCCCCCACCCCATAACAGTGCCATCCACAGACCCCCCCCACCCCTTAACAGTGTCATCCACAGACCCCCATTGCCACTCCAGTACAGTTATAAAATGTGTAATTAAATTAATAATGATTCATGCTGCCCCCTCTGTAGTATAACATTCAATATATCCTACTCACAGGGCTACTGTTATATCGTAATGCAGGCCGGCCGGGCAGACGAGCGGCAGAGTGACTGACTGACGTCACGTGCCTCCGCCGCCTGCTTCATTCATAAAGTAGGCCGGGCAGGCACGTGACGTCAGTCAGTCACACTTTTGTGATTGACGAGACAATTTTTACATATGCCTGCCTGGCAAAAAGTCCAATGGTGGCATATAGAAGGAATCAGTTTTAGAGAAGAATTATTTTTTTTTACATTTTGGTGAAGGTGCAGAAGTGCACCACTACTGACACGTCCAAAATTACAAGATAATTACTGTACAGTACATTTTTAAAAAGGATTATATTTTGGTGAAGGCACAGAACTGCATCATTACAGACACCTGGCAAAAAATCCAAAGGATGGGATATGGCAAAAAAAGGCTGATGACATAGAGAAGAATTACATTTTTGAAAATGATTAAATTTTGGGGAAGGCATGGCACTGTGCCACATTTACCAAAACTAACTGGTACACAGCAACTGAACTACCAGCAACTTGGCCAGGTGGGAGTTTTGCTTATAGACAAGCTAATTGCTGGTTATGAATAGTTTTCTCATGGTGCAGGCAAATATGAACATGGGACCAACACAGCTGCCTTCAGCTGCCAAGAGCACAGGTCATCCAGTTTCATAGGTACATATCTGCTGACAGAAGCCCTTTCAAGGAAACCTGTCATCAACTTTATGCTGCCCATACTAACGGCAGAAAAAGTAGAGACAGGTGAGTTGAGTTCAGCATCACAATCATTGCAGACTAGGCCTGGAGATGAGTCACGGCCACCTGAGAAGAGTCCTGGTTATTCATGAATTCCTGCTCTCTCTGCCCACCTGCTGATGACTGATCTTCTACCTAGTTTTCTCCCTTTCTCTCTAGGAGAGAACTGTCAATCATCAGCAGATGGGCGGGAGAGCAGGAGATTATGAATAACCAGGACTCTTTATCAAGTAGATTTGACTCTTTTCAAGGCCTCGGCTGCAATGATTATGATGCTGGTTCTCAGCAACCACTTATTTTTAGCTCATTAGTAACACACCGCTGAGACCAGCATTTCTGTCACTAACTTATGCTGCCCTCAGTGAGGTCAGCATAAAGTTGATGACAGGTTACCTTTAAACACACAACTGGGTGACCAGTGCCTCTCTCCTTCACTATATGCTTTCCGTGATCAAATTCCCTACAATATACCCAAATATATCATCGTATTCTCTTACTGTACTCTACTTATAATGTTCCTATCACACTACATTAGTGGCTTGTGTCTGTAATAGTTTTTTGTCACACTGCCCTTCCTGATCAAAAGCTGATGATAAAATGGTGATTCTTCTGTCTCAGCATAAGGACCTGCCTACCTACTGCCCCCTGATTGATCAGGCTGTGTTTCAGCCTCTGAACCAATCAGGTCAAGCCCCCTCCAATTCCTTCCAGTGTCATGTGATTCTCATTCTTCTTCCTTTCTCATGGTTTTCTCTCTCCATTTTCACAGTAAAATGGCGCTGGCCACCGTTTTTACATGATTTGTCTGAATCGAACCGCAAAAACTTTGGATCCGTTTGGCAGCTGAATTTTTGTGAAATTTGTAATGAATCTGATTACTTTAGAAGTGATTGGAGAGTTTTTATAGCAAATTATAAGAATTTCTACTCAATCGTTTTTGGAATTTTTGGGGTCTGACCCTTTTTTTCTAATGCTGCATGCTGAATGTATGATTTTTTTTGGGCAGGTGATCTCCATAGGTTTATCACTGTACTGTAAATTCAAAAATTCCTGTACTTAATGACACTGAGGGGAATTTGTCAAGACCTGCACTCCAGAATTCTGGCTTTAAGAAGTTGCAGGTAGGGCTTGATTACTTTTTGGGCTTATTGAAAATTTTGCATTTTTGCCAATTTACTCCAATTCTGAGAAGTGGGTTGCGGTTAACCTGTCGAGGTGATTTAATAAAAAAAATTATCAACTGCGACTTTTTAAAGGGGTGGTGTAGAAAGTGAAGTAACATCTCAAGATGGAACTGTCAGGCTTAAACACATTTATCAAACATTGTCTAAAAGTTGATAACATTGTCTAAAATTTGACAAAAAATTCCCCACAATAAATCTCCCCAACTATTTAAAAAACAGCACTTAAAATAATGTAGTGAACACCACAATAGAAAATTATAAATACTGCAGGGAATTTATATTAAGAAGTGTGGAAATGAACTCCAAAAGCTTGCAGACCATTGTTCTTCATCTTTTCTTGAGCTCCTTACATGTTGATACCAGTCTTAGTCCAAACTGTGCTGGAGTAGAGGTCCCTTAAGATGGGAAAATTCAGCAGGCGATTGTCGGGAAGTAAGCGTTCCTTCCCAGCAATCGCCTGCTTGTCAGTGGCAGACACAGCTGCATTTACATATACTGATCTCCTCCACAGTATGGGGAAGAGCGATCACTAATGTCGTAGCTTGTCCCCATACAGACTCATTGGTTGCTGGCAGCAAAGGGGTTGTCCGAGTTATGTAAAAAAAAATATTGCACTGTAAATCTGATAGTCAGCAATATATACATAAGCTAAGCAAGTTTTAGGGAAAAAAAATTATATTTCCTCATTTCCCTAGTTCTCTTCTTGGCCCTTTGTTGTTATTTGCAGGTGAACAATCTCTGCCCCTCCCCCCTGCAAAGGGGGTGAATACAAGTGCTACTCTGAGTGACATGTCTGACTACTGGGATACTCAGCAGCATGCTGTATGTGTAAGCCTCAGCCCCGAGTCTGTGCTTCTAATGGTAGAAGGGGTTAATATTTCCTGAAGAATCTGACTTTGAAGATGATACAAGACCAAAATTGTTATCTGTCGGATTCTCAGCCTATGTAAAGGGGCCTTAAGAGGTGACAATTTTTTTAAGAGACACGGGCCTGTCCATGCCCTAGGAAATTAAATCTGCACTAGTTATGATCTGGTGAAGATTTGTGGGAGGCCATACCTCTTCCCACTGTGGGTATATGGGAGGCTGAGATTTATGTGATAAAACTGCTTTTTAGACTGTAAAAGTAGCACACTATATACATCATTATTACTATAGTGTCTCAGTTTTTCCTGGCACATCATAATGGACATGGTTTAACAATCACATGTCTTTGTGTAGGGTGGTGTTTTAAACAGAGTTCAGGTGCATATAGGAAGGACAGGGAGGTGCCTGGGAGGTCAAGCAAAGGAAGCAGGAGGTGCAAGGGTGCACAGAGTGGCTTGGGGCCAGCCATGGTTCACTTTAAAGGTATTTCAAAGAAATTTTTACTGATGACCTATCCTCTGGATAGGTCATCAGTATCTGATCAGTAGTGGTCCGACACTCCGGACCTCCGCAGATCAGATGATTGAGAAGGCAACAGCGCGCTAGGCGATGTGACTTCACGTTCATTGGTCACCAGGGTTGCCAACCATCCAGAAATTGCCGGACAGTGAGTAAAAATAGGTGACTTTTATCCTGTGTCTGTGAAATAAAATAATTGTGTTTTGTGATTTTTTTGAGGCTGGTGGTACATAACTAGATTACTTTGGTGGCAATTATCATCATTTTACAGCTCACAGTAAATGGTGGTAATGAGGTATCAATATATTGAGCTATAGACATGCACTGCTTATCATCTACTGTATATTATTCATTATGGGTTGTAAAAAATGTTGGCTGTCCATGATTTCTGAATAAGTTGTTCAAGAAAAAAAGAAATTCTGGTTGCAACCCTGTTGGTCATATGGCATAGACGCACCTCAGCCCTGTTGAAGAGAATGGGACTGAGCTGCGATACCAAGCACACTGCTATCAAATGGACGGCGCTGTGCTTGGTATGTGCTCTAGTGTGAGCGCTAGTGTCTTGTCAGTGTCAAACACCCAGGACCCCCGCCGATCAGACACAAATGTCTAGAAGATAAGCCCTCAGTAAAAATATTTCAGAAAACCTTTTTAACTGCTCATTTGCATGTGGATTAGAAGTACTTTTTATCCAAAATGAAGCAACAGATTGCTATGTGAAAGCATCATTACATTCAGCTGATCTAGTTCTACAAGGCATTGTGCCTGCTTTACAAGTGAATTTCCTGGTGGCAGTCTCCCTTCAACAAGACCTCTGAAGGTGTCTACAGGTATGTGGCACCAGGACATTGGCAGCAGATCCTTTGAGCCCAGGCGACAGAAATCTCTTCTCCTTATCAGAAGATTATAGATATCTTTTGATGGCTACATCATTTTTTTGGTCAACATTTGGGCATTGGGCATTGGGCATGAGTCATTGGCCCACAAGCAAGAAGCACAGAGGAATCATGTTTTTACTCGGCAATTGAAAAATTTTCGATAAAAATACGCATTACGAAAATTCGCATTACGAAAATTCGCAATTAACACTACTCCTAAAGTCAAAGATGCTGCAGTCTTCTCATTGGCCCATACTCTAGAAGCAGGGAGGGATCATGTGTACTGATTTTAAAAAAATCTCGAATATTCAAAATTACGAATATATAACACTGTATTCTAAATGTTCGTGAATTTCCAAAGTACCTATATTCGCGATAAAAATTAGGAATTATAATATTCGTGATCAACATTACTAATGATATGTAGTAGCATAGAGTGCAGCTGTCTGCACAACACTACTTCTCTCTCACATGCTGACCCCTTTATCTCCACTCACATTACTGTCCTCGCTAATTTCTGTACATGTTTTGTTCAGAATGGCTCATTACTCAATTTAATTAGAAAGACAGCTGTTTTCTGTTCTAATAAGCAATACAGCCAAGACCAGGACAGTTGGCAACTCCAAATGATGCAACATTTAGAAATCATAACATTTGACGCACTCCTAATCACTAGTGTGTTTTTAATCAACTGACTAATTATAAAATGTGCATGAATCTGACTTCTATGATTGTATTAAACATATTCTAAAAATTCTGTATATAAAGGACTGGGCACACCTCAGACTATTGGGCCACTACGTTTTATTAGGGTATATTACAATAATAAGGTTTGTAACTCCTGTATATCGCACACTGTGATACTGGTTGACACAGAGAAAGCTGAACTGATGTGCAGCGGCGTCCCGCTGTAAACCTAACTTAGCGGCGTCCCGCTAAAGGTAACTATATAGATTTGTATTAGTCACGCCGACCTCAGTGTCGGAATGGTCTTACCCGGACAGTGCGACCTCGGCCGTCCTGCAGACTTCGGTAGAGTGTTTCCTTTGTCTCCAGCAGGCTGTTTGTTTGCCGCGTGGATCTCTGCATATGAGCCCGCCGGTTTGGCTCCGGACTCGATATAATGTTGCCTTCCACGCGGACCTTTAAACAAATGCTCGGCACCGGTCTTCCTCCTTCTTTGTGTAGTGCACTATTTTTCAAGAGATGGGGGGGTCTGACCAGACGCGTTTCGGGGTTGGAGTGTCCCTTTCTTCAGTGGGCTGGGCATAACATTTTCAATAGAAGGTTCCGCAAAAAACGGAAAGGAAACGGAAGACATACGGATGAATTTCCGTATGTGTTCCGTTTTTTTTGCGGACCCATTGACTTGAATGGAGCCACAGAACGTGATTTGCGGGCAATAAAAGGACATGTTCTATCTTTCAACGGAACAGAAAAACGGAAATACGGAAACGGAATGCATACAGAACACATTCCGTTTTTAATGCCGGAACCATTGAAATGAATGGTTCCGTATACGGAACACAAAAAAACGGCCCGTACACTCGCAAAAAAATCGTTTGTGTGAACTAGGCCTAAGATATAGGAGTAGGAAAAGAAGAACAAGGCATGTCTCATTTTCAACTGTATCTGTGTCTTGAGGATGTAGATTCAGTTGGATGCAATGATGAAACAGGGAGCCATCAGCTCACTGCTCCCCTATTCCCTGGCCTGTATGCTTCCCGCACAGCAGGCATGATAACATAGCCTCCCTTTATCGGGGGAACGAGGCTAGGTATTACTTTTTTAAATGCAGTATGTGCTCCCATGGTCCCAAGTAACCAGAAAGGCCAGTGCTTTCCCCTAAAGTGTGCAGGCACGGCCACCACTGCTGGATTGCAGGATATGAGCAGAGTGTAAAGTGATGGAAGGATGAATCCAGCCAGCAAAAGAGGTAATACGGACAATCACAATACATTAGTAGGTGCCTTGTATTAACTTTGTCTACATAACGAATGACATTTACTCAAGTCAGACAACATCTTTTAATACATTTGTTACATCTTCTGCTGTTTGCGTGCTGGAAACTGAAACCTACTCCAGCTAAGAGTTTGGGCTCATTCAGACGACCGTAGTGTTTTGCTGACCGCACTTGGTTGGCATTATCATAGAAAATACCTATTCTTGTGTGCAAATGCGGACAAGAATAGGACATCTTTTTTTGCGGGCCGCAGAAAGGAACTACGGATGTAAACAGCACACAGTGTTGTGTCCGCATCTTTTACAGCCCCATTGAAATGAATTGGTGCGCACCCGTTACGCAAAATTGCTCATACGGCCATGTGAATGGGCCCTTACAGTAGATTTCTGTTATAATTTGTGCCAGTTTACTGACGTAAATTGTAGTAAATATGTCAGGCTGAAGTGGCCCCGCTCATATGTTAAGCTTCACCCACTTTTTAAAAAGCATCGAGCGTGTTGGAGAACACAAAAAGTCACAACATTTTGCAAAAAATGTTTTTTGCACCAAATTTTGCAACATTTTCAGTCCAAAAACCAGATGCAAAGTTTTGATTCGTTTACTCCAATGTTTTTTGATCAAAACATTTTAAGCCATACTTGGTTGCAACTATATTGACTTCCTTCTTTCTGTGATCACAAATATTTTCTGTGTATGGGTTATTTTCCATAAGATTCTCTACAGAACCTGGAAAGCTCAAGAAAACATCAAATTTTATAAATCTGACCAACAAAATCATCAAAACTTTTAATAAGAAATGCTATGAAAATGATAAAATTATTTTAAAAAATATGCTGTGAGAAAGAGCCCCGTGTCTTTATCATAGGGTTAGTATTGTACAATACCGCAGTCATGTTATGGATAACAGATTGTCTTTCATGGTGTACACATATTGAGAAAAACAATCTGCCAATATTATGTAGACCAATCTGTGATAGAGCTCTGGCCTATAGTGTACCTGCTAATTAAAACTTGTCAGTTGAAGTAATTTGGACGAATGGATGAATGAAAGCAACTGAATCAACATAAAAACAATTTTAAAAAAATTTCACCAATCAAATGACAATAGCTAAATACAGAAGATGCAGATTAATTTGCAGAGTAGCCACTAGATGGCAGTGCTGCTACATACAAATGTATTATGATATACGGTACAAACCTACATGAGTGCAACAGGGAAAACTGTACCTTGTGTTTATGTCTCCAAATGAAAGTGCGGCTGTTATTGATAAATAGGCAGGCCATCTGCTGTCTCAGAACACATTAATACCAGCAGCAGCTGCTTTTCTTGTCAGATTTGTAATCAAACCACCATACAACCTGGTCAGACTCTTAACCCTTTCACAAGTTATTGCTCTGCTCGCACATTACTCTAAAGCCTCATGCACACGACCGCTTTTTTTTGCGGTCCGCAAAAACGGGTTCCGTTTTTCCATGATCCGTTACCGTTTTTTCGTCCATGGGTCTTCCTTGATTTTTGGAGGATCCACGTTTTGGTGTCCGCCTGGCCGTGCGGAGCCAAACGGATCCGTCCTGACTTACAATGCAAGTCAATGTGGACGGATCCGTTTGACGTTGACACAATATGGTGCAATTGCAAACGGATCCGTCCCCCATTGACTTCCAATGTAAAGTCAGGAGTTAATATACCATAGGATCAGAGTTTTCTCCAATCCGATGGTATATTTTAACTTGAAGCGTCCCCATCACCATGGGAACGCCTCTATGTTAGAATATACCATCGAATTTGAGTTACATCGTGAAACTCAGATCCGACAGTATATTCTAACACAGAGGCGTTCCCATAGTGATGGGGACGCTTCTAGTTAGAATATACTACGAACTGTGTACATGACTGCCCCCTGCTGCCTGGCAGCACCCGATCTTTTACAGGGGTCTGTGATCAGCACAATTAACCCTTTAGGTGCCGCACCTGAAGGGGTTAATTGTGCATATCATAGCCCCCTGTAAGAGATCAGGGGCTGCCAGGCAGCAGGGGGCAGACCCCCCTCCCTCCCCAGTTTGAATATCATTGGTGGCCAGTGTGCGCCCCCCCCGGCCCCCCCTCTATTTTAATATCATTGGTGGCCAGTGTGTGCCCCCCCGGCCCCCCCTCCCTCCCTTTATTGTAATATCATTGGTGGCCAGCGTGCGCCCCCCCCCCCCCCCTCTATTGTAATATCATTGGTGGCCAGTGTGCGGCCTCCCCTTCCCCCCCCCCTGCCCGATAATTGGTGGCAGCGGAGAGTTCCGATCGGAGTCCCAGTTTAATCGCTGGGGCTCCGATCGGTAACCATGGCAACCAGGATGCTACTGCAGGCCTGGTTGCCATGGTTACTTAGCAATATTACAATATTAGAAGCATCATACTTACCTGGTTGCCATGGTTACCGATTGGAGCCCCAGCGATTAAACTGGGACTCCGATCGGAATTCTCTGCTGCCACCAATGATCGGGGGGGGGGGGGGGGGGAGAGGGGAGGCCGCACACTGGCCACCAATGATATTAATACAATAGAGGGGGGGCGGGGGGGCGCACAGTGGCCACCAATGATATTACAATAGAGGGAAGGGGGGCCGCACGCTGGCCACCAATGATATTATAATAAAGGGAGGGAGGGGGGGGCCGACGGAGGCCGCACACTGGCCACCAATGATATTACAATAGAGGGAGGGGGGCGGGGGGGCCGCACACTGGCCACCAATGATATTCAAACTGGGGAGGGAGGGGGGTCTGCCCCCTGCTGCCTGGCAGCCCCTGATCTATTATAGGGGGCTATGATATTCACAATTAACCCCTCAGGTGCAGCACCTGAGGGGTTAATTGTGCGGATCACAGCCCCCTGTAAGAGATTGGGTGCTGCCAGGCAGCAGGGGGCAGTCATGTACACAGTTCGTAGTATATTCTAACTAGAAGCGTCCCCATCACTATGGGAACGCCTCTGTGATAGAATATACTGTCGGATATGAGTTTTCACGAAGTGAAAACTCATCTCTGAAAAAGCTTTTATGCAGACGGATCTTTGGATCTGTCTGTATGAAAGTAACCTACGGCCACGGATCACAGACTCGGATGCCAATCTTGTGTGCATCCGTGTTCTTTCACGGACCCATTGACTTGAATGGGCCCGCGAACCGTTGTCCGTCAAAAAAATAGGACAGGTCCTATTTTTTTGACGGACAGGAAACACGGATCACGGATGCGGCTGCAAAACGGTGCATTTTCCGATTTTTCCACGGACCCATTGAAAGTCAATGGGTACGCGAAAAAAAACGGAAAACGGCATAACGGCCACGGATGCACACAACGGTCGTGTGCATGAGGCCTAATTAAGAGATTAAATATAAATATATATATATATATACACTGCTCAAAAAAATAAAGGGAACACTAAAACAACAGAATGTAACTCCAAGTCAATCACACTTCTGTGAAATCAAACTGTCCACTTAGGAAGCAACACTCAGTGACAATCAATTTCACATGCTGTTGTGCAAATGGGATAGACAACAGGTGGAAATTATAGGCAATTAGCAAGACACCCCCAATAAAGGAGTGGTTCTGCAGGTGGTAACCACAGACCACTTCTCAGTTCCTATGCTTCCTGGCTGATGTTTTGGTCACTTTTGAATGCTGGCGGTGCTTTCACTCTAGTGGTAGCATGAGACGGAGTCTACAACCCACACAAGTGGCTCAGGTAGTGCAGCTTATCCAGGATGGCACATCAATGCGAGCTGTGGCAAGAAGGTTTGCTGTGTCTGTCAGCGTAGTGTCCAGAGCATGGAGGCGCTACCAGGAGACAGGCCAGTACATCAGGAGACGTGGAGGAGGCCGTAGGAGGGCAACAACCCAGCAGCAGGACCGCTACCTCCGCCTTTGTGCAAGGAGGAACAGGAGGAGCACTGCCAGAGCCCTGCAAAATGACCTCCAGCAGGCCACAAATGTGCATGTGTCTGCTCAAACGGTCAGAAACAGACTCCATGAGGGTGATATGAGGGCCCGAAGTCCACAGGTGGGGGTTGTGCTTACAGCCCAACACCGTGCAGGATGTTTGCCATTTGCCAGAGAACACTAAGATTGGCAAATTCGCCACTGGCGCCCTGTGCTCTTCACAGATGAAAGCAGGTTCACACTGAGCACATGTGACAGACGTGACAGAGTCTGGAGACGCCGTGGAGAACGTTCTGCTGCATGCAACATCCTCCAGCATGACCGATTTGGCATTGGGTCAGTTATGGTGTGGGGTGGCATTTCTTTGGAGGACCGCACAGCCCTCCATGTGCTCGCCAGAGGTAGCCTGACTGCCATTAGGTACCAAGATGAGATCTTCAGACCCCTTGTGAGACCATATGCTGGTGCGGTTGGCCCCGGGTTCCTCCTAATGCAAGACAATGCTAGACCTCATGTGGCTGGAGTGTGTCAGCAGTTCCTGCAAGACGAAGGCATTGATGCTATGGACTGGCCCGCCCGTTCCCCAGACCTGAATCCAATTGAGCACATCTGGGACATCATGTCTCGCTCTATCCACCAACGTCACGTTGCACCTAGACTGTCCAGGAGTTGGCAGATGCTTTAGTCCAGGTCTGGGAGGAGATCCCTCAGGAGACCGTCCGCCACCTCATCAGGAGCATGCACAGGCGTTGTAGGGAGGTCATACAGGCACGTGGAGGCCACACACACTACTGAGCCTCATTTTGACTTGTTTTAAGGACATTACATCAAAGTTTTTCCACTTTCATTTTGAGTGTGACTCCAAATCCAGACCTCCATGGGTTAAAAAATTTGATTTCCATTTTTTTATTTTTGTGTGATTTTGTTGTCAGCACATTCAACTATGTAAAGAACAAAGTATTTCAGAAGAATATTTAATTAATTCAGATCTAGGATGTGTTATTTTTGTGTTCCCTTTATTTTTTTGAGCAGTGTATATTTAATATATTTCATTTAATGTTTGTGTGTGTCGTTAAAAAATATCAACACTATCAACTATAACAGTGACATCTACAGCACCCTGCCCCTTAACACTGACCCCCCCACAGTGCCCCGACCCTTAAAATTGGACCTCCACTGCAGCCCACCCCCTTAACTTTGACCTTTACAGCAGCCTTCCCCTTTAACAGTGACTTTCGCAGCATACCATCCCTTTGACAGTGACCTCCACAGGGGCCTGCCCCCTTAACAGTGGCCTTTACTGGATCGGGGGCGTGTCCTTTTGAACAGCTCACTCTAAGGGAGCATTCACACGACTGTGTTGGTTTTGCGGTCCGCAAATCACGGATCCGTGTGTTCCGTATGTCTTCAGTTATCTTTCCGTTTCCGTTCCGTAAGTCCATATAATACGGACGTGGTGCTTCATTGTGTCTCATCCGTTTTTCACGGTCCGCAAAAAACAGAAATGGGGTTTCTTAGAATGTTTTCAGTCCAGGGGTCCGCAAAAAACGGATGACATACGGATGCATTTCCGTGTGCTATCCGTTTTTTACGGACCCAATGACTTTCTATGGGGCCACGGACCGCAATTTGCGGCCAAGTATAGGACATGTTCTAAAATAAAAGCAACGGGCACACGGAACGGACAGCACACAGATGACAATGAAAGGCATTCCGCAATTTTTGCGGACCCATAGAAATGAATGGGTCCGTGCATTGTCCACAAAAATTGCGGAACGGACGCGGAACGGACACGGAAGAAAAACACGGTCGTGTGAATGCTCTCTAAGACAGCAGCAGCCTATACTGTCTGAGTGTGAGCTGCAGGAAGAAAGTCACCCTCCCTCCCACCTCTGCAGCTGACAGAAGTTGATTTTTATCTTCATTTTTTCAATCCCTGTCGGCTGAGTGGAGGGGGCGTGGCCAAACCAGATCGGGGCGTGGTTTAGCGCGACCTAGAAGTTGATTTTTAACTTCATTTTTTCAATCTCAGTAGGCTGAGGAATGGGAGGGGACGTGGCCTAACCAGATCAGGGGCGTGTACTTTTGAACAGCTCAGACTAATACAGCAGCACTGTGCTGTCTGAGTGTAAGCTGCAGGGAGTAAGTCACCCTCCTCCCACCCCTGCAGCTGACAGAAGTTGATTTATACCTTCATTTTTTCAATCCCCGTTGGCTCAGGAGTGGGAGGGGTGTGGCCTAACCAGATTAGGGGGGTAGCTTAGCAGGGTCTGGGTTGGGGTTTTAAGTCTTTTGAGGGTGGACACATTGTGGCAGGGGGCGTGTCTGGGCTCCTTCCTACAAAATTGACACGCCTCTGGGCTCCTTACTGCCTCATTTGCATACCAAATAAACTGGATTTTCAGAGGATAAAAACATCTATTGCTGGAACAAAGGCACATCTTGAAATAAGGTACTAAGTTCTATTAGGCCATGGCTTTACTTCAATAGCAATTATCCTGGTGACAGATTTTCTTCAAAGCTCTCCTACAGCAGTGAAGGAAAATGGCTGGGTCGTTATAGAAACCTGGAGTAAAACTGTATGTGGAGGCTGGAGGACCTGCAAGCTTCTATTGGCTGATAAGAGTCATGTAACCAAGCTTCTATTGGCTAATGCATTTTTGGGGAATATCTCAGGAACATCCTAGAGAGCTGAGACCTGGTATAAAACCTTCCCGGACACCTGATGTACCTGTGTGCCAAATTTCGTGATTGTAAATGCGATGTACGGATTCCTTTAGCGGACATACACACACATACACTCAGCTTTATATAAAATTATATATATATATATATATATATATATATATATACTGTATATACACACAAAAAAAAGTAGCAGCACATTACTAAATGCACTAAGACTGGGTGAACAGGTGAATGTGTGAACAGGGTCAAATACATGATGCCCATACTTACTATTAAGCGGGGTAGAAGCTCTTAGTCTTAGTGCATTTACACCCAGTCTTAGGCTGGGTTCACACCGGAGCGTTGTGAAAGGAGCGCTCTGTATGCGCGATTGTACGGGCGTTTACAATCGCGCATACAGAGACAAGCAAACACACATTGTCGCGCTGTCCCGTATGTACGGGAACACGCGACAAACGCCCGAAAAAACGCTCATGTACTTGTTTGAGCGTCGGGCGTTTTACAGCGCGATCGTACGCGCTGTAAAACGCCCAGGTGAGAACCATTCCCATAGGGAAGCATTGGTTTCTCCTTGTTGAGCGTTTTACAGCGCGTAGGAACGCGCTGTAAAACGCTCAGGTCTGAACTGAGCCTTAGTGCATTTAGTAGTGTGCTGCTACTTTTTTTGTGTTTTTATACATTGTTGCCTTGGTAGCTTGCACCTGCGATTCTGTCTGGAGGTGCTGTTCTTTTCTTTGGTTATATGTACAGTCGTGGCCAAAAGTTTTGAGAATGACACAAATATTAGTTTTCACAAAGTTTGCTGCTAAACTGCTTTTAGATCTTTTTTTCAGTTGTTTCTGTGATGTAGTGAAATATAATTGCACGCACTTCATACGTTTCAAAGGCTTTTATCGACAATTACATGACATTTATGCAAAGAGTCAGTATTTGCAGTGTTGGCCCTTCTTTTTCAGGACCTCTGCAATTCGACTGCGCATGCTCTCAATCAACTTCTGGGCCAATTCCTGACTGATAGCAACCCATTCTTTCATAATCACTTTTTGGAGTTTGTCAGAATTAGAGGGTTTTTATTTGTCCACCCGCCTCTTGAGGATTGACCACAAGTTCTCAATGGGATTAAGATCTGGGGAGTTTCCAGGCCATGGACCCAAAATGTCAACGTTTTGGTCCCCGAGCCACTTAGTTATTACTTTTGCCTTATGGCATGGTGCTCCATCGTGCTGGAAAATGCATTGTTCTTCACCAAACTGTTGTTGGATTGTTGGACGAAGTTGCTGTTGGAGGGTGTTTTGGTACCATTCTTTATTCATGGCTGTGTTTTTGGGCAAAATTGTGAGTGAGCCCACTCCCTTGGATGAGAAGCAATCCACACATGAATGGTCTCAGGATGCTTTACTGTTGGCATGACACAGGACTGATGGTAGCGCTCACCTTTTCTTCTCCGGACAAGCCTTTTTCCAGATGCCCCAAACAATCGGAAAGAGGCTTCATCGGAGAATATGACTTTGCCCCAGTCCTCAGCAGTCCATTCACCATACTTTCTGCAGAAGATCAATCTGTCCCTGATGTTTTTTTTTTAGAGAAGTGGCTTCTTTGCTGCCCTTCTTGACACCAGGCCATCTTCCAAAAGTCTTCGCCTCACTGTGCGTGCAGATGCACTCAAACCTGCCTGCTGCCATTCCTGAGCAAGCTCTGCACTGGTGGCACTCCGATCCCACAGCTGAATCCTCTTTAGGAGACGATCCTGGCGCTTGCTGGACTTTCTTGGACGCCCTGAAGCCTTTTTAACAAGAATTGAACCTCTTTCCTTGAAGTTCTTGATGATCCTATAAATTGTTGATTGAGGTGCAATCTTAGTAGCCACAATATCCTTGCCTGTGAAGCCATTTTTATGCAACGCAATGATGGCTGCACTCGTTTCTTTGCAGGTCACTATGGTTAACAATGGAAGAACAATGATTTCAAGCATCACCCTCCTTTTAACATGTCAAGTCTGCCATTTTAACCCAATCAGCCTGACATAATGATCTCCAGCCTTGTGTTCATCAACATTCTCACCTGAGTTAACAAGACGATTACTGAAATTATCTCAGCAGGTCCTTTAATGACAGCAATGAAATGCAGTGGAAAGGTTTTTTTGGGATTAAGTTAATTTTCATGGCAAAGAAGGACTATGCAATTCATCTGATCACTGTTCATAACATTCTGGAGTATATGCAAATTGCTATTATAAAAACTTAAGCAGCAACTTTTCCAATTTCCAATATTTATGTAATTCTCAAAACTTTTGGCCACGACTGTATATATAGTAGAGGAATAAGGCGTCCTCTGTGGAACTTAGCCACCCCCCCCCCCCCGCCCACCCCATGGTGCTTTTAGTCAGAGTAACAATGGAGCTCGACACTCCGTGTTAGGGCTCTTTCACACTTGCGTTCTTGTCTTCCGGCATAGAGTTCCGTTGTCGGGGCTCTATGCCGGAAGAATCCTGATCAGGATTATCCTAATGCATTCTGAATGGAGAGAAATCCGTTCAGGATGCATCAGGATGTCTTCAGTTCCGGAACGGAACGTTTTTTGGCCGGAGAAAATACCGCAGCATGCTGCGCTTTTTGCTCCGGCCAAAAATCCGGAACACTTGCCGCAAGGCCGGATCCGGAATTAATGCCCATTGAAAGGCATTGATCCGGATCCGGCCTTAAGCTAAACGTCGTTTCGGCGCATTGCCGGAGCCGACATTTAGCTTTTTCAGAGTGGTTACCATGGCTGCCGGGACGCTAAAGTCCTGGCAGCCATGGTAAAGTGTAGCGGGGAGCGGGGGAGCAGTATACTTACCGTCCGTGCGGCTCCCCGGGCGCTCCAGAGTGACGTCAGGGCGCCCCAAGCGCATGGATCATGTGATCGCATGGATCACGTCATCCATGCGCATGGGGCGCTCTGACGTCATTCTGGAGCGCCCCGGGAGCCGCACGGACTGTAAGTATACCGCTTCCCCGCTCCCCGCTCCTACTATGGCAACCAGGACTTTAATAGCGTCCTGGGTGCCATAGTAACACTGAAAGCATTTGGAAGACGGTTCCGTCTTCAAATGCTTTCAGTACACTTGCGTTTTTCCGGATCCGGAGTGTAATTCCGGCAAGTGGAGTACACGCCGGATCCGGACAACGCAAGTGTGAAAGAGGCCTAAGAGTAGGTCCCATCTGATTAGAAGCCACTTTGACGTCTGGTAGATGGGCCCAACATATTTTTGATCAATAATGTAAAATATAAGAAAAAGAACTGGATCGCACATCCTCAATACTATGCTTTTATCTAACTGCTTCTCAGCATAATTAACATCGCTTCTCAGCGCAATTTATCGTATACATACCCTTATGCTGCATGCTATACATGAGGCATTAGTATACAATTTGATCAAAGAGTATAGGCCCACTCACCGCGACAAGGTTGCCTCTTCGAATGGGACCCTATTTTAAATTTGGCGCAGCACTGCACGGTGACCACCGATGCCGCAGCACCACCCCGGCAGGCAGCGGGACCCAGCAGTCAAACAGCGCCCCTGCTGTCCGACCAAGCCACCCTGGCACTGCAGTGCTGCGCCAAATTTAGAATAGGGTCCCATTCGAAGAGGCAACCTTGTCGCGGTTGGTGGGCCTATGCTCTTTGATCAAATTGTATACTAATGCCTCATGTATAGCATGCAGCATAGGGGTAGGTATACCCAGGGCCGTCTTTAATATTGATTGGACCCTGGGCAAGAATTTACTTGGGCCCCCTGGATCCCGCCTTCCCACACCTTAAAAAAAAGCCAAAATCTTATACTCACCTGTTTCCTTTCACTGGCGCTCACTAGCTGCTGGTACGGCGAGGGATGGTGCAACGCAGACACGCACACCTCACCGCGTCCTGGCACAGGCGGGCGTGATGACATCATCACGCCTGCCTGCGCTGGGATTTCACTACCAAATAGACCTCAGGCCTGTAGCCTATGACAAGTCTTGTCGCCATCTGCAAATTTTAAGGCGCATTGGCGACCATTTTGGTCGCCATCTGGAGCGCTGTATTGCATCAGTGACATGAACACTCTCCACATAGAATGTTATATTACATCAGTGACATCACCGCTCTCCACATATAAGTGATATTTTACATCAGTGACATCACCGCTCTCCACATATAATGTTATATTACATCAGTGACATCACCGCTGTCCACATATAGGCGATATATTACATCAGTGACATCACCGCTCTCCACATATATGTGATGAGCGGTGATGTCACTGATGTAATGTATTACTTACCGGTATATGTGGACAGCAGTGATGTCACTGATGTAATATATTACTTATGTGTGGAGAGTGGTGATGTCACTGATGTAATATATCACTTATAAGTAATATATTACATCTATGACATCACCGCTCTCCACATATAAGAGGCATATTACATCAGTGACGTCATCCCTTGGCGCTGGGGTGCGCAGCCAGGGCCGGCCTTAGGTGTTCAGGCGCCCTGTGTGAGCTAACCTTGTGGTAGTGTTACCTGCAGTCCTATGTAAAACCACAGATAACACTAGTGCTAAATAATGTAGTAGTGTTACCTGCAGTCCTATGTAAAACCACAGATAACACTAGTGTAGATCATGTGGAAGTGTTACCTTTGTCCTTAGTGTGCCTCCCTGTGTCTATCGCATGGACTCCATGCTGGCGCTGCCTCCTCTTCCATCTTCTTCCTCTTCCCCCGCACAGAACGTTCTGAAGCAGCTGCGTCAAGACATAGGAACACTGTGGGCATGGTGATACACACAGGGAGAGACATACACACAGGGACGGGGACACACACAAAGGGACAGACACACTCACACACACACAAAGGGACGGACACACACAAAGGGACAGACACACACGGACGGACACACACAGGGACGGACACACACACACAAAGGGACAAACACACACACACAGGGATGGACACACACACACACACACAAAGGGACAAACACACACACACAGGGATAGACACACACACACACAAAGGGACAGACACACACACACAAAGGGACAGACACACACAGGGACGGACACACACACACACACACACACACAAAGGGACAGACACACACACTGGCACACTCAACATCAGCAGCAAGTCCAACCCTTAATGACCCCCACAATCCCTGGGGGGGGGGGGGGTTGATGTAGTAGCAGGCAGGAAAGCACACACTGTCCCCCTGTCCTATATGAGCCCCCCCACCCCCACCAAATACCTGTAAGTTCTGTTAGTTGCTTGGCTTTGGCTGTGGCTGCTGGCTGGGGCTCCGCCTCCTTCCTCTTTCTGCCTGTGCGGCAGCTGCATCACGCTCCAGCAGCCACTGGTCTGCTCTGTTAAAGAGACAGGCAGGCCAGGCAGCAGAGCGGAGCGCAGAGCGGCCGCGGGCCCCGCCCCCTCCTCACTCCGGACAGTGACTCCGTGCTGTTACATGGCCTCCGTGCTGTTACAGGGCCGGCGGGCGGCGGCGGCAACAAAATATAGGGGGCCCAAGTAAAATCCAAGTAAAAGGCTGCTTGGGCCCCCCAGGAGCAACTGGGCCCGGGGCAGCTGCCCCTTTTGCCCTGCGGTAAAGACGGCCCTGGGTATACCATAAATTGCGCTGAGAAGCGATGTTAATTATGCTGAGAAGCAGTTAGATAAAAGCATAGTATTGAGAATGTGCGATCCAGTTCTTTTTCTTATATTTTACATATTTTTGATCAATTATATGTGCTAAGAGCTTCTACCCCACTTAATAGTAAGTATGGGCGTCATGTATTTGACCCTGTTCACATATTCACCTGTTCACCCAGTCTTAGTGCATTTAGTAATGTGCTGCTACTTTTTTTGTGTTTTTTATACATTGTTGCCTTGGTAGCTTGCTCCTGCGATTCTGTCTGGAGGTGCTGTTCTTTTCTTTGGTTATATATCTATATATATCTATATATATATATACAGTCAGGTCCATAAATATTGGGACATCGACACAATTCTAACATTTTTGGCTCTATACACCACCACAATGGATTTGAAATAAAACGAACAAGATGTGCTTTAACTGCAGACTGTCAGCTTTAATTTGAGGGTATTTACATCCAAATCAGGTGAACGGTGTAGGAATTACAACAGTTTGCATATGTGCCTCCCACTTGTTAAGGGACCAAAAGTAATGGGACAGAGTAATAATCATAAATAAAACTTTCACTTTTTAATACTTGGTTGCAAATCCTTTGCAGTCAATTACAGCCTGAAGTCTGGAACGCATAGACATCACCAGACGCTGGGTTTCATCCCTGGTGATGCTCTGCCAGGCCTCTACTGCAACTGTCTTCAGTTCCTGCTTGTTCTTGGGGCATTTTCCCTTCAGTTTTGTCTTCAGCAAGTGAAATGCATGCTCAATCGGATTCAGGTCAGGTGATGGACTTGGCCATTGCATAACATTCCACTTCTTTCCCTTAAAAAACTCTTTGGTTGCTTTTGCAGTATGCTTTGGGTCATTGTCCATCTGCACTGTGTGAATATGAGCAGATAATATTGCCCGAAACACTTCAGAATTCATCCTGCTGCTTTTGTCAGCAGTCGCATCATCAATAAATACAAGAGAACCAGTTCATTTGGCAGCCATACATGCCCACGCCATGACACTACCACCATCATGCTTCACTAATGAGGTGGTATGCTTAGGATTATAAGCAGTTCCTTTCCTTCTCCATACTCTTCTCTTCCTATCACTCTGGTACAAGTTGATCTTGGTCTCATCTGTCTTTAGGATGTTGTTCCAGAACTGTGAAGGCTTTTTTAGATGTCATTTCGCAAACTCTAATCTTGCGTTCCTGTTTTTGAGGCTCACCAATGGTTTACATCGTGTGGCGAACCCTTTGTATTCACTCTGGTGAAGTCTTCTCTTGATTGTTGACTTTGACACACATACACCTACCTCCTGGAGAGTGTTCTTGTTCTGGCCAACTATTGTGAAGGGTGTTTTCTTCACCAGGGAAAGAATTCTTCGGTCATCCACCACAGTTGTTTTCCGTGGTCTTCCGGGTTTTTTGGTGTTGCTGAGCTTACCGGTGTGTTCCTTCTTTTTAAAAATGTTCCAAACAGTTGTTTTGGCCAGGCCTAATGTTTTTGCTATCTCTCTGATGGGTTTGTTTTGTTTTTTCAGCCTAATGATGGTTTGTTTCACTGATGGTGACAGCTCTTTGGATCTCATCTTGAGAGTTGACAGCAACAGATTCCAAATGCAAATAGCACACTTGAAATGAACTCTGGACCTTTTATCTGCTCATTATAATTGGGATAATGAGGGAATAACACACACTTGGCCATGGAACAGCTGAGAAGCCAATTGTCCCATTACTTTTGGTCCCTTAACAAGTGGGAGGCTCATATGCAAACTGTTGTAATTCCTACACCGTTCACCTGATTTGGATGTAAATACCCTCACATTAAAGCTGACAGTCTGCAGTTAAAGCGAACCTTTCACCTGCATTTCACTTAATAAACTATCAAAAGTACCTTATAGATCATCCTCATTGTGTTATCATACAGTCTTGTCCCCTTTTCTGTCATGTATATGCATGAAAAAAATCGCCTTATAAAGTACTCTTCTCCAGCTCCACAAGTCACGTTAGAAGTCAAGGGGGTAGCTCTTCCCTCACTCCAGGCTGTAACTCCCCTGCCCTAACCCCGCCTCTATGCAGTCTAATTGACACCCGGCTCAGTCGCCGGGACCGCGCTTGTACAGACGGCGCATGCGCCGTCGGACTCAAGCGGGATCCTGTAACTGAATCACGTGGACGCATGGAGCGTGAAGATCGGGGCGCGCGTGAGGAAGAGAAGACAGGCAGGCATCCGGGACGGCGCATGCGCGATTCAGTTACAGGATCGCGCTTGAGTCCGACGGCACATGCGCCGCCTGTACAAGCGCGGTCCCGGCGACTGAGCCGGGTGTCAATTAGACTGCATAGAGGCGGGGTTAGGGCAGGGGAGTTACAGCCTGGAGTGAGGGAAGGGCTACCCCCTTGACTTCTAACGTGACTTGTTCAGCTGGAGAAGAGTACTTTATAAGGCGATTTTTTTCATGCATATACATGACAGAAAAGCGGGACAAGACTGTATGATAACACAATGAGGATGATCTATAAGGTACTTTTGATAGTTTATTAAGTGAAATGCAGGTGAAAGGTTCGCTTTAAAGCACATCTTGTTGTTTCATTTCAAATCCATTGTGGTGGTGAATAGAGCCAAAAATGTTAGAATTGTGTCGATTTCCCAATATTTATGGACCTGACTATATATATATATATATATATATATATATATATAGAGTAAAAAACCACTGGCAGCACCACCCTAGGAAGTGTGGAAAAGTAAACGGGTGCAATGTCCAAGTACGGCAAAAGGTGCTTACCCACTTATAGAAGACAAAAATCGGACTGCACTCCAAGCATTACTTCAAAAAAGCGTGTTTTTATTCACCCATATGGTGGCAAAAGCGACGTTTCGGCTCAAGCATGAGCCTTTCTCAAGCATTGGTGAACAGTGAATGGCAGGTATATAAAGGTGTGCCAATACATACAATCAAACAACATAATTGATGCATTAAAAGTAATACATGCATACAATGTACAGATATGTGCAAAAACCGCATAATGGTCATGATTATTAAAGTGACTAGTGCATTACATACAGTAAATCTCCAAGATACAATAAATTACATGTAAAAATACCATAGGACATATAATTGGTTACATCTGTAACTCATCAATATATCATTCATGCATCAACTGTAATAGTGCACATGTGCAAGTAGGGAAGACTAATGAATTACTACCTGGGGGAGTGATGGCGCCCACATATACAATAGCGCTGATCCGCGCGTCCTCAGGAGACCAGCGCGCATGTCCCAATCATTACACGTCATCCTGGAAGACCGACTGATGCATAATAGTGCCACCTACTGATGACGTCAGCGGCGCACCCGATGGCATGTCACCGCCTTCTCCCATCGATGCCTCCACATCGCGGCGCATGCGCAATAGTTACAGCAGGATTGTTTGCCGCCATATTAGAAAAGGGAATCCGAGCAAAAAAAGAATAATCGTAAGATCTGTCGCTTGCTGCCCTACTCGTTCTACATATTCAGTTGTTGTGGTTGAATACCACCATAATTCAGGGTGGATGTGTAACCATCTTTTCCAAAATGGTATACCCAAATCCACTCGTCATCCCAATACCAGCGGCACGTCAGTGTCGTCAGCATTATAGGATCTTATCCTGCTTGAACATACAACTGTGAGGGTACTCCTCATTATAACCGAACAATTTAGGACAAGTGGCAGTGTATACCTACAGCAGGAAAATATAAATTGCTCATTCCCAATTTTTTGTAAACTCATCTTAGCGGGACATACGCTTGGAATCCAGAGAAAAACTATATATATCTCAACACAGTTATTTTTTCGTGGGCTCATCATCCACCAATCAGGTTCATCAGTTTTCTAAGGTGCCTTCTGTGCAGGTGTATCTGGGAAGATAATACAAAAAGTGTCAGTGTCATAAATTTGTTTACATTTTTTCTTTTTCTTTTTTAAACCAATGAATCTGTCAACAGCCGGAGGTATTTTGGAACCCACATCAATGAAACACAGGGGCAAAATGACCTCCTCACAGACCTCCACCATATCTATAGTCAATATTTAAACCTTTGGGGTGCAGACTTTGTAGTGTCTGAATCCAATGCATTTCTCTTTTTTTGAGTAGAGATACCCGATCTCCACCCCTCCGTGGCATTGGAACTTGATCCAGGATCCAACATCTAAGATCTTTTTCTTTATGTCCCAGTAACCCAAAATGTCTGGGCACTGGCAAATCTTTGCGTCCCATCTCGGCTGTCAAGAATGAGATTGGTGCCCTGAGGGCTCTTCCTTGTTCGGAGGACTTCAGGTACCTCAACCTCACTGCAGCCGAGGTGTATGCATTAGTTGAATTAAAGAAGGATAATGACTTAATGATAAAACCCGCCGATAAAGGCGGTGCCGTTGTAGTGATGGATACCATCAAATACATCAAAGAGATCACAAGACAATTAAATGACGTACAAGTATATAACGTGTTACCACATGACCCCAAATTTAACATTATACGTATCATTGAACAATGTGTGACTAGGGCTGTACAAGCAGGTATTATAGATGAGGGGCTCAAGGAATATTTGATTGTTTCTCACCCCATTACCCCAGTAATTTATGTGTTGCCAAAGGTGCACAAGACAATGGTGGACCCACCAGGGCGCCCCATTGTCTCCGGCACCGATTCAGTGTTTTGTCACATATCCATTTTTTTGGACAAAGTGTTACGAGGTTTCTCTACAGGGGGATTATCTTACATCAAAGATACGTCAGATTTCTTGACAAAATTGAGTAAGGTCAATTTTGAGGATGTGGGTAGGATCACACTGGTTTCGTTTGATGTCATATCCTTGTATACCTCTATTGATCACAAATAGGGTATAGCTGCGGTACAAGGTATGTTGGATATGTCCTCAATGACACCGGAGGCTTGCGCTTTTGTTGTCTCGCTTCTTACTATTGTATTGGAATACAACTATTTCCTTTTCCAAGACACATACTATGTCCAGAAACGTGGCGTGGCGATGGGGTTCAATGTGGCCCCAACGTACGCCAATATTTTTATGCGCAGGTTCGAGGAAGATGTCGTCTATGTGTCCCGCCATGCCCAATACATCTTGGGATGGTGGCGATACATAGACGACATCTTCCTCATCTGGACAGGAACTGAACAACAATTGTTGGATTTCCATGAGTACCTTAATGGTGCGGATAGTGAGCTACAGTTCACGGTGACTTACTCTGATACCTCAGTTCAGTTCCTTGATACCAATGTCGTGGTCACGAATGGAGTGCTATCTACATCACTATACACTAAACCCACTGACAGGAATGTGATGCTGAGGTACGAGAGTTGTCATCCACGCAGCATGGTAAAGCATCTGCCATACTCACAATTTCTAAGAGCTAGGCAAATTGTAGCTGACAATGAAGCCCTAGAAAATACGGTTGACAGCATGGTTGTTAAATTTAAACAATGGGGATATCCGGAGAAACTGCTCACGCAGCAGAGACAAAAAGCGCTGGCTGTGGATAGGGAGTCCCTATTGCAGGGTAAGGATAACAGGATGGTACAGAAAAGAATCACGTTTGTATCCACCTATTCAGAATACAGCGGCGCTATTAATAAAATCCTGAAAAGACACTGGCCAATACTTGGTAGTTGCTTAAAAACGGTACCAGAATTTAGAACATCTCCCCTATGTGCCTACCGTAGGTGTAAAAACATAAGAGACCAACTGGTGAGAGCGGATGTGGGACCCGGGTCTATTGTCAGGCAGACCAAGTTGGCACCATCGGGCACGGGCTGTTTCCCGTGCCTGCATTGTGTCAACTGTAGACTGATTTGTAGATCTAGGACATTCACACATCCTGACACGGGACAAATATACCCCATTAAGTTTCACCTAACGTGTGATTCCTCATTTGTGATCTATGTCCTATCCTGTCCATGCCAGCTTCTATATGTAGGCGAAACTTCCACGGATTTTAAAACTAGGCTTAATAATCACCGTTACACAATCAGAAAGGGACGCAAAGATTTGCCAGTGCCCAGACATTTTGGGTTACTGGGACATAAAGAAAAAGATCTTAGATGTTGGATCCTGGATCAAGTTCCAATGCCACGGAGGGGTGGAGATCGGGTATCTCTACTCAAAAAAAGAGAAATGCATTGGATTCAGACACTACAAAGTCTGCACCCCAAAGGTTTAAATATTGACTATAGATATGGTGGAGGTCTGTGAGGAGGTCATTTTGCCCCTGTGTTTCATTGATGTGGGTTCCAAAATACCTCCGGCTGTTGACAGATTCATTGGTTTAAAAAAGAAAAAGAAAAAATGTAAACACATAGTTATGAGTAACAAATTGATTTTAATGTAATGGGTAATTTTACAAATTTATGACACTGACACTTTTTGTATTATCTTCCCAGATACACCTGCACAGAAGGCACCTTAGAAAACTGATGAACCTGATTGGTGGATGATGAGCCCACGAAAAAATAACTGTGTTGAGATATATACTGTATAGTTTTTCTCTGGATTCCAAGCGTATATCCCGCTAAGATGAGTTTACAAAAAATTGGGAATGAGCAATTTATATTTTCCTGCTGTAGGTATACACTGCCGCTTGTCCTAAATCGTTCGGTTATAATGAGGAGTACCCTCACAGTTGTATGTTCAAGCAGGATAAGATCCTATAATGCTGACGACACTGACGTGCCGCTGGTATTGGGGTGACGAGTGGATTTGGGTATACCATTTTGGAAAAGATGGTTACTCATCCACCCTGCGTTATGGTGGTATTCAACCACAACAACTGAATATGTAGAACGAGTAGGGCAGCAAGCGACAGATCTTACGATTATTCTTTTTTTGCTCGGATTCCCTTTTCTAATATGGCGGCAAACAAGTCTGCTGTAACTATTGCGCATGCGCCGCGATGTGGAGGCATTGATGGGAGAAGGCGGTGACATGCCATCGGGTGCGCCGCTGACGTCATCAGTAGGCGGCACTGTTATGCATCAGTCGGTCTTCCAGGATGACGTGTAATGATTGGGACATGCGCGCTGGTCTCCTGAGGACGCGCGGATCAGCGCTATTGTATATATGGGCGCCATCACTCCCCCAGGTAGTAATTCATTAGTCTTCCCTACTTGCACATGTGCACTATTACAGTTGATGCATGAATGATATATTGATGAGTTACAGATGTAACCAATTATATGTCCTATGGTATTTTTACATGTAATTTATTGTATCTTGGAGATTTACTGTATGTAATGCACTAGTCACTTTAATAATCATGACCATTATGCGGTTTTTGCACATATCTGTACATTGTATGCATGTATTACTTTTAATGCATCAATTATGTTGTTTGATTGTATGTATTGGCACACCTTTATATACCTGCCATTCACTGTTCACCAATGCTTGAGAAAGGCTCATGCTTGAGCCGAAACGTCGCTTTTGCCACCATATGGGTGAATAAAAACACGCTTTTTTTGAAGTAATGCTTGGAGTGCAGTCCGATTTTTGTCTTATATATATATATATATATATATATATATATTATGATCCACAGTATATCAATTTATCTATATACTAAACCATACTGAAATGCAAACTTTTCCATTTATATCAACTTTTCTATAAAGTTACTCCAAATGCAACTACTGCTCTTGTGACAAATGGCATAATGATTTCTGTGTCCATCTGAAGGTGAGTTCACATCACCACTTAACTTTCCATTCTTCTGATCCATCAGAAGAATAGAAAAAAAAAGGGATCGGTTGAGCATCAGTTTTGATCAGTTTGCATCAGTGTGTCACTGATCTCTGATGAAAGTGACACACACTGATGCTCAAAATAATGGATCCATTTTTTTCTTCTGCTTTTCTGACGGATCAGAAGAACAGAAAGCTAAATGGTGATATGAACCCAGCCTTATTTATTACCAAGGTTCAGTCAGCTTGTATTCCACAGGGGGATCGGAGTACACTGATAAATCTAGCTAAAAATGTAGCTCTGCCCACAAATAGCTGTATGGAAAGGGTTAAACGGCTGACATCGCAGCACAGATGTGAGCCGTTTATACCAGGGTGCCAGCAATGTGCTGGCACCCTGGTATACCCACTAGACGCCAACGATTATTCAAGGGGAGGCGGAGGATCGCGATCCTGCCTGCCGCACCACCAGCCTCCCGCACCGCCCGCAACCCTCCCCCTGCACCTCCCACCGGGCTAAAATCACTCAGGGGTGCAGGGGGGGGATACAGATATATTTTAGAAATACTAAAGTTTCTGATCCCCGCGGGGGATCAGAAAATGCAGAAATCGCAGCAAACCGCAGGTCTGAATTCTGTGTTGGGATCTTGTAGCCTTGTGTCTGGATGAAGGCTTGCTAACTGTTTGGCGTGAATACAGGTTGGTGCTGCTATCAGCAAGGACTCTTTGAGGCAGAATTGCAGCATGGTGGGAATTACCACCAACACAACAAGGTTACTTTTTGTCTGAATATGACTACTTGTTTTGTCACTTGCCTAAAGTTTGAATAAAATACTAAGCTCTTTGATCCAAAGAACTTGTTGTTGCCTCTATACTGCGTCTGCAGCGTACTCAAGTTGTGTGTAGTAGGTGTTTCTGGGTGATGTAGTGCAATATACACTAACCTGGTACAGCTGACTCTCTGCAAGGGCAGGTATAGGTAGGGAATAGTTCGTGACGCCAGTGCCAAGTAAACGGTGGCACGCCGTTTGCGGATGCAGGAATAAATTGAGGAAACGTAGTCTTAAAACAGAACTCCAACTTTAGTAGTTTTGCAAGCAGAGACAATATAGGAAATGCAGTTCCTTGGCATACAGTCGATTTTGCAATTCGGTCGATGCAGGCAATTCAGTACAGCAGGGTAATTACAGAGTGTTGAACACAGGACTTGCAGCACAGGAGCTTGCACTCTAATTCTGTCTGATCCTGGAATACAGCAATTCTTCACCAAGGCCCATTAACCTAGTTCTGGCTTTATATCCTTGGCTATAGCTTTATAAGTACCTCCTCTGTCTTTCTGAGTACCTCTGGCTTTCCTGATCTTTGCCTCTGTCTCTCTCAGCTTCTGGAAACTTCCTCAGGCTCTAGAAACTTCTGAGCTGTGGTCTAGACTGACCTCTGCACTCCACACTAGATCAGGTTACACTGACTTTCCCTTCCTTGTCTGGCCCTTATATAAACTAGGGCTCCCTAGCTCCCTCTAATGCCTAAGAGCTGGAATGACACCCCTAGCCGGCCTGTACTTGCAAGTTTCATAGCAACAGGGAAATACATGCATTACATTACATGACATTTTATAAAACTGACATATACCAACTTCCCCATAATTAAGGAGGGACGACAGCACACCAAGTGACCTTTGGTAGTGACGGGTATTACAGTTCCCGTACACTACATACCCCACTGCTTTAAGCTGAGTACGACCTCGTACTCCATCATGGGTCTCCCAACTGGAATCTCTACCTGAAATAGAAAATAGAGACATGCAGGCATACATACATGTAATTCATCTGCATTTACATTTACATCAGGTCCAATTGGCAAAAGTGAAGTGTGGTGACAAGGGGCGTCGTTCTCTTCTCTCAGGATAGTGAATGGAACGGGGGCGCTGACCTGGCACAGCGTAACATTAGAACCAGGATAGTCCATGACAATGAATAAGTCCATAATAGAACAGCAAAATGGATAAAACAGTATAAAAGTTCTTGGAGGCTCAAAGAACAAACATGAGTTCGTACCCAGGTTATTTCTTATTAATTCACAGAGGCTCTCATGCGGTGGAGTCCATCTCTTGGCACATTTCCTTAGTATGAAGTTGCACAATAAAATGACAGCATAATAACGGAACTACCCAGGGGTTTCCTGTGGGTGTAGCACAGGCAAGGGCTCACGTGGAGGAGTCCATTCTTGCGCACAAATGTCAAGTAAAGTATTGCCCGTGGCTACTGTTTGGGAGGAGACACCACCAGAATAATCAAAGTCTCCTAAACGGACTGGCGGGCGTCCCCTGGTCATCCGGGTAGACCTTCTCAAAACAGGGGTCTCCTCTTCCCTTAGCAACGAGGTAGAAGGGAGAGGAGCAACAGGAGGGTCTCCATCCGTGAGACCTCGGTCAGGAACAACTGGAACAACAATATCAACGAGAGGGGGTACTGGATCCGGAGCATCTTGAACCGGCTCTTCTGGAGGTGAAGCTACAGTAGGTGCCGGAGCAGGCACCAGCAAGTTCAACCAAGGTGTCAGAAGCCAATGCATGGGATCAGCGTCATACCTCAGATTACTAACAGCCTGCATAGGATCCTCGGGCTGTATGGCTGACTCTGACACCGGATATTCTGATCCAGAACTCTCGGCACTAGGTTCTGGCGTCAGGCAGAGTTTCAACCGGTTTCGGTGTACAATTTGGGATCCCTTGTCTTCCCGGGTGATCTCATAAGTGTGAGTTCCAACATTTGGGATTGCAGTGACAACATAAGGACTTCGCTCCCACTTACTGTCCAATTTGCTGGTACGACGGTTATTCTTTAACCATACCACGGCCCCTATGGTCAAGGGTTCTGCATGGGCTGCCTGATCATAGTCTCTCTGCTGTCGGTCTCTAGCAAGGTCCATACGTTCCTGAACAATGGCTTTGGCTGCATCCAATCGCCTTTGGTGCTCAGCAACCCAGTCGGTGTTAGGTAATGGGTTAATGCAATCAGGCACATGTATGTCCAATGAATGATCAGCAGGCAATGTCCCTTGGCGCCCAAACATCAAGTAAAAAGGGGTATACCCGGTGGAACAATGTATGGTATGATTGTATGTGAACATGAGCTGTGGCAACAGACTGGGCCAATCTCCTCTGTTCTCAGGAGGCACGGCCCTCAGCATCTCTATCAAGGTCTGATTCATTTTTTCACATAATCCGTTACCTTGAGGATGGTAGGCCGTCGTCCGGATCTTCTTACAGTTGTGTAAGCGGCACAGTTCATGGAACAGATGGGACTCAAAAGCAGGTCCTTGATCGGTGAGGATCTTTTCTGGACATCCATAGGGCAGGAGGAAGTGCTTCCAGAACATTTCGGCTGTAGTCTTGGCTGTCTGGTCTCTCACAGGCACTGCTACAACAAACTTTGTGAAATGGTCAATAATGGTCATGGCATAAGCATACCCTGAGCGACTAGGCTCCAGTTTTACATGGTCGATGGCGACAAGTTCAAGAGGACGGGTACTTACAATGGGTCTCAGTGGTGCCCTCTGATCATGGTGCTCACTTCGTTTCAAGGCACAGGCTACACACTCTCGACACCACTTCTCCATGTCTTCTCTCATGCCTACCCAGTAAAACCGCTGGCGGATAGTAGCTTCAGTCTTTTGGACCCCAAAGTGACCGGATTGATTGTGGTACATCTCCAACACCATACCTGCATCTCGTCGGGGTATGAGAATCTGGTGTACTCTTTCGTTGGACACTGGGTCTAGGCTTCTCCGTAGCAATAGGCCCTTTTGTATGAAGAGTTGATGGCGCTGTCTCCACAGTTTGATGAGCTCAGGATCTGCACTCTTACGCCGAATCCTCTCAGGGGCTCTGCCACTAGTAATGAAGTCCAACAACTCACCCAGCACTCTACTTTCAGACTGTAGTTTCACCCACCTTTCTTCTTTAGGTTCAGGCCTACTGGAGGGTGAAGGAACTGCAGCTCTGTTATTGGTAGCTCGAGCCTGATCCTGTTGAGGAAATTTGTTATAGAAAGCCGGCATCTCTACATCTTCCCAAGCATCTCGTACATCATCAGGAGCTGTCTCTGTGGGAAGTCTGGATAAAGCATCAGCATTATCATTAGTACGTCCAGCACGATACTTTACAGAGAAATTATAGTTGGCAAGGCGAGAGGCCCATCTCTGCTCCAAGGCCCCCAATCTAGCTGTATTGAGATGTGCCAGAGGGTTATTGTCAGTGAATGCAATGAACGGGGTGGCGGCTAGATAATCCTTGAATTTTTCTGTCACCGCCCACACTAATGCCAGGAACTCTAGTTTGAAGGAACTATAATTCTGGTCATTTTTCTCAGCTCCTTTCAGGGAGCGGCTTGCATATGCTATCACTCTCTCTTTTCCCTCTTGGATCTGGGCTAACACAGCTCCCAGGCCTCGCTTGCTAGCATCAGTATAGAGATGGAAGGGCTTGCTATAATCTGGATAACCTAACACTGGAGGCTCGGTCAGTTTCTTTTTTAGCAATTGGAACGCTATCTCTCTTTTCTCATTCCACTCAATGGGCACAGGAGTTCTAGGACTCTTTTTGGGTTGCCCCCTCAAGAGTTCCTGGATAGGATCAGCTATTTGAGCAAAATGGGGGATAAAACGTCTATAGTAGCCGGCAAAACCAAGAAAACTCCTCACCTCTTTGACGGTAGTAGGAACCGGCCAATTACGGACAGCTGCTAATTTATCAGGGTCAGGTTGCACTCCCTCTCCGCTTACTACATGCCCCAGGTATCTTACTGCAGGTTTGAGCAGGTGACACTTGGATGGCTTTACTTTCAAGCCATATTTGATAAGGATTTCAAATACTTCTGCCAAATGTTTCAGATGGTCTTCATATGTTTTTGAATACACAATGACGTCATCTAGATACAGCAGCACTGTTTCGAAGTTTTTGTGACCCAAACACCGTTCCATTAGTCTCTGGAAAGTTCCTGGGGCATTACATAGCCCGAACGGCATACAATTGAATTCGAACAGGCCCATGGGAGTAGTGAAGGCAGTCTTTTCTCTATCTGCAGGGGCCATGGGTACTTGCCAGTAGCCACTGGTCAAGTCCAATGTGGAGAAATAGGCAGAGGAGCCCAGAGCAGTTAGTGACTCCTCAATGCGGGGCAGTGGGTATGCATCTTTGTGGGTTATTTGATTAATTTTCCTATAATCCACACAGAAACGGATACTACCGTCCTTCTTCTTTACAAGAACCAGGGGTGCAGCCCACGGACTACGGCTGTCCCGGATCACATTAGAGTCTTTCATTTCTTGGATCATTTCCTTTACAGTCTGATATGAAGTAGGTGGTAAGGGTCTGTATCTCTCCTTGATAGGAGGATGAGAGCCAGTAGGTATGGTGTGTTGTATGACACTAACCTCTCCATAGTCAGTAGCATGCTTACTGAAGGCCTGGTGGTGCTCCTTGACAAGCTGTAGAATCCCTTCTTGTTGATGTTGGGGGGTAGTCTCGTCCCCTACATGGAGCTCTTCCCACCAGGGCACTTGTGGCTGGGTCACCGGCGAACATCTGCTGTCTGCAGCTGGCGGCTTTTCTGTCACTGGAAGACGAATGATGTCTTGGAAGGACACCTGGGACAGCTGGGCAACAGGGCAATGCTTAGTAAGCGCAACAGGATGATTACTCAGATTAATCAGACGGACAGGTACTTTACCTTGGGAGACGTTCACCAGGCACTTGGCAGCTCTCACATAAGGATAATCCTCCATCTGGAGTGGTTCCACCAGGGCTGGATAATCTCGGCCTTCGACTCCCAGGACAGCACGACACCACAAAAGAGTTTGAGAATTAGGAGGCAAAGTCACAGGCTTAATATCACGGATCCTGGCAGTACAAATTTCTCCTTTCCCATTAGCAAACCTCTGCTGGGCACTTAACACAGTAATAGTCTTTTGAATTACCCTCTTGGATGCAGAGGACGCAGTGGGCAAAGTCTGATGTAATACAGCAAGTATTTCTGAATAACAGTTTTTGAAAACTTTGGTGCCTAGAATGACAGGATGTCCTCCTCTGTCACCGGCCTGTACTACGATCACTCCCTGTTGAGGCAGGGTTACTTCTCCCACCTGCAGGGTGGGTTCCCAGTATCCATGAACCTTTACTGGTTTGCCATTGCTGGCGATAATTTCCACCCAGGATTCAGGCGGTTGGGTCAACTGGTTGGTGTCCCAGAACTTTTCAAATGCAGGCAGCTGAATAGTAGTGACCTGAGACCCAGTATCTAATAGGGCTTCAAAGGGGACCCCGTTGATCTCTATATTGATTTTAGGATGGGATCCTACATAACGTGGCATCCAATTTGGATCCTCTGGACCTAGTGTTCTACCTCCCGAGGGGTGGTCCTCAGCCTCAGGGGTTGCCCGTTTAACTGCCAGCACGTGGATTCTGTGTGTCCCAGCTTTTTGCAGTATGTACACACGGGCTTCTTGCGACCTCTATTACGCCTCCCAGGATCCCTGAGGTGAGTCTCTTGGTAAGGAGGTGGGAACGGCCTAGGAGGTGACAGGAATTCTTCATCTAGCATTATGGGTTTTTCCCATTCCTCTATTTTTCTGCACACTTTCTCTAAACTTTTAGTGAGGTGATTTACTTGCTCTGTCAGCATGGAAATAGTATCAGTAGCTGACACTTGAACAGCTTGGCCGGCCTCAGCTCGGTTAGTGACAAGCGGTTTTGGCTTGCAGGCTGATGACTCAGATAGGGCGCTCAACTCAGGAGATACTGTGGACCCCAGAATTTTTATAGCCAGTTCTTTAAAGTCCAGAAAGGCACTGTTAGGGTGCTGGGCGGACAGCATCTTTAACTGGGTCCTTATTTGTTCACTAGACACCCCGTTGATAAATTGTTCCCTCAGGGTCTGGTCCCGGTTATCAGCCTCTTTGGGATCTATCTGGATTACAGCCCCTAAAGCCTCCTGAAGTGATAGGGCAAAGTCACGGAGGGACTCACCGGACTTCTGTTTCTTGCCAAAGAAGTGCATCTTTATCTCTGAGGCAGTCCTAGTTTCAAAAGTGGCTCTGAGGCGGGTGAAGATCTGTTCTAGAGTACTCCGCTCAGTAGCAGGCCATGATAACACTTCCCTGCGGGCAGCTCCCTCCAGTTGCGCCAGCATGATTTCCATTTGCTGGTCGGCATTTATAGGGTATAATCGGAATAGTGCCAGCAACTTTTCTTCAAAGTCCCGTAGGGTATGGGTCTCTCCCCTGTAGCGGGGGAACCATGGGGCCCCGAAATAGTAGGGCATGGTAAAGGGCATCATGCTAGGGGCTGTAGGGTGATCAGGAGCCGCAAGCTCTCCTGGGGCCGGCTGCTCAGGCACTCCTGGCTCTGACATGGTAGTCTATTGAGAGGTGGCCGCTGGCGACTAAAGAGGCTGGTACACTCCCCTTCCCTCCGGTTACAAGTGCTTACCGGTATCGCTGGTCTTGCGCAGGCCAAGTCTCGCGAGATTCCGGACGTCCTGAGACCGCGGTGACGCAGGAGAAGCAGGGCCGCGGCGGTGCGATGATGAAGAGGGGCGGGACTCTCTGTGTCTTTGCAGGGATCCGCCCACGAATGTCCTCAGCGGCGCGGGAAACTTTACTCCAGGCAGCCGGTGGCCATCTTTAGCAAAACGCTGTCCATTCACTGACAGCAAGCAGGATTGTAAAAAGTCCACAAAACCACACTCCAATGCGGCGATTTTCTTCCTCTGGGTAGCGCAACACTGCACAGCGCTTTTTAGAGGTTTTTGGTACACTTTGGGTATGTTTTTCAGTCCACAAAGTCCACTTGAATAAAACAGGCAAATTGTCACTTTGGTCACAGGGCAACTGTATAAGGCACAAAGTTCACGCTTCTTGCACTAGAAAGCGTGCGTATCCTGTTCGTGGAACGCCAAAAGAGAGGTGCAGCGTACTCAAGTTGTGTGTAGTAGGTGTTTCTGGGTGATGTAGTGCAATATACACTAACCTGGTACAGCTGACTCTCTGCAAGGGCAGGTATAGGTAGGGAATAGTTCGTGACGCCAGTGCCAAGTAAACGGTGGCACGCCGTTTGCGGATGCAGGAATAAATTGAGGAAACGTAGTCTTAAAACAGAACTCCAACTTTAGTAGTTTTGCAAGCAGAGACAATATAGGAAATGCAGTTCCTTGGCATACAGTCGATTTTGCAATTCGGTCGATGCAGGCAATTCAGTACAGCAGGGTAATTACAGAGTGTTGAACACAGGACTTGCAGCACAGGAGCTTGCACTCTAATTCTGTCTGATCCTGGAATACAGCAATTCTTCACCAAGGCCCATTAACCTAGTTCTGGCTTTATATCCTTGGCTATAGCTTTATAAGTACCTCCTCTGTCTTTCTGAGTACCTCTGGCTTTCCTGATCTTTGCCTCTGTCTCTCTCAGCTTCTGAACACTTCCTCAGGCTCTAGAAACTTCTGAGCTGTGGTCTAGACTGACCTCTGCACTCCACACTAGATCAGGTTACACTGACTTTCCCTTCCTTGTCTGGCCCTTATATAAACTAGGGCTCCCTAGCTCCCTCTAATGCCTAAGAGCTGGAATGACACCCCTAGCCGGCCTGTACTTGCAAGTTTCATAGCAACAGGGAAATACATGCATTACATTACATGACATTTTATAAAACTGACATATACCAACTTCCCCATAATTAAGGAGGGACGACAGCACACCAAGTGACCTTTGGTAGTGACGGGTATTACAGTTCCCGTACACTACACGTCCACTAATCCTGTCTACCAGAGCAAGTCCCCACAACAGTTAATTTCACATATTATCCCCATAGATATCTTTTCTGCCATTTTTGCCAATTTGCCCTGTAAGAGTACCTGCGCATGGTGCAGATTTGAGTGCAGAAAATATGCAAGAAATCTGCATCAAAACCACATAAAAAACCCACACATAAATCTGCACTATTTATTGTGTTTTTGTGCATTTTATGTATGTTTTAGGGCTCATGCACACGGATGTATGTATGACCACATGTGCAGTTGTGCTGCAGTTGGGATGTGACCACTGTGTGGCTGAGTACCACAGAGCTGTACAAGCTACAGGGGTACCACATTAACTGATTACAACCATTTATTACTGCTTATTTGGTGTTTATTGTTTAAAAGGAATGTGTCACCAGTAGTGATGGTGTCACTGCCTTTGCTGTGTGCGCCGTGACACTTGTGCCATGCTTGCGGTTGCCGGTGGCAACATGTTGCTGTTATGGCATGTGGTGGCAGTGTCTCGGCTTTGGCTGTGTGCGCCGGGACATGGTTGCCATGCATGCTTTTGCCTGTGGAACTGTGGTGGCGGGTGTGTGCACTTCCTCTTTAAGTTGTAGCCTTCCCCTGACTGGGGCTGTAAGGGTTAACCCCCTGATTGGGTGTGGTCACTAGGTGCTTCTTTTACCTGTGGCCTTTGGCCAGGAGTCAGTTGAACTCCAGCCTTGGTGTGTGCTGGAGTTATGTTCCTTGTCTGGATGTTCCATCTTCCAGTGTGAGGGCCACCTAGTGGGACATCGATGTCTCCAGCAATGTCATCCCGGTGTCTCCTTCCCTTCCTGTCCCTATTTGTATTGAGTGGGTTATGTTCAGGGTGTTTGTATGTCTAGTTTGGTGTTACATGTCTGGTGGTGCTTGTATGTCTAGTTTGGTGTTATATGTCTGGTGGTGTTTGCTGTCCAGCATGTTTGCTAGACATTCCCCTGTCTCATGTTTATTGCAGCTATGGCTGTCCTGGGTCCCTGTGTGGTTTGTGGTGTGTGCTGTGTCCTTTAATGTTGGTGTGGACAGCAGCACTAGTGCACGGGTTCCAGTCAGTGTGTCTGTGGCAGGCAAGTGTGTTATTGGTTTTGCTTACCTGCCATCTCCATATGCTGTATGTGTTTCCCCTCTCCTTGCAGCCTGGCCTCAGATAGAGACTCCTGTTCCTCCATGACTGGGATGAACAGGTCGTCTCTTCCCTGCTCCTTGGTGAGGGATTACCAGGGCGACTCAGGGTCTCTAGGAATCCTGAGTATGAGCCGTCCTACCATCGGGGTCCGCTCATACGCTGAGGAGTCAGGGAGAGGATTAGGGATGTTTGTTTGATGATGTTTTTTTGCTATTCCTGGATTGCTCACCTGGCTGCGTCTAGACCAGTACAGTCCGTGACTCCTTTAAAAAACAGGAGGTGAGTGCTGCAGTAAATGATTTTTTTTATTTTTATTAGACGGTCAGTGGACGACAATTTTACTGCAGGCCAGTGGAGTACAGGCCCCAAACATTAGGCATTCACTGGACAGAAAAGAACAAGTGATTTTGTGGCTGGAGGTATATTTGGCAGTGAGTAGATAACAATTGTACTGTAGGCCAGTGGAGTACAGGCCCCAAAAATTATGCATTCACCTGACAGAAAAGAACAAGTGATTATGTGTCTGGAGGTATATTAGGCGGTCAGTGGATAACAATTTTACTGTAGGCCAGTGGAGTACAGGCCACAAAAATTATGCATTTACTGGACAGAAAAGAACAAGTGATTATGTGGCTAGAGGTATATTAGGCGGTCAGTGGATAACAATTTTACTGCAGGCCAGTGGATTACAGGCCCCAAATATTAGGCATTCACTGGACAGAATAGAACAAATGATTATGTGGCTGGAGGTACATTAGGCGTTCACTGAATAACAATTTTACTGTAGGCCAGTGGAGTACAGGCCCCAAAAATTATGCATTTACCTGACAGAAAAGAACAAGTGATTATGTAGCTGGAGGTATATTAGACGATCAGTGGATAACAATTTTACTGTAGGCCAGTACAGGCCCCAAAAACTAGGCATTCACCTGACAGAAAAGAACTAGTGATTATGTGTCTGGAGGTACAGTCGTGGCCAAAAGTTTTGAGAATTACATAAATATTGGAAGTTGGAAAAGTTGCTGCTTAAGTTTTTATAATAGCAATTTGCATATACTCCAGAATGTTATGAAGAGTGATCAGATGAATTGCATAGTCCTTCTTTGCCATGAAAATTAACTTAATCCCCAAAAAACCTTTCCACTGCATTTCATTGCTGTCATTAAAGGACCTGCTGAGATCATTTCAGTAATCGTCTTGTTAACTCAGGTGAGAATGTTGACGAGCACAAGGCTGGAGATCATTATGTCAGGTTGATTGGGTTAAAATGGCAGACTTGACATGTTAAAAGGAGGGTGATGCTTGAAATCATTGTTCTTCCATTGTTAACCATGGTGACCTGCAAAGAAACGCGTGCAGCCATCATTGGGTTGCATAAAAATGGCTTCACAGGCAAGGATATTGTGGCTACTAAGATTGCACCTCAATCAACAATTTCTAGGATCATCAAGAACTTCAAGGAAAGAGGTTCAATTCTTGTTAAGAAGGCTTCAGGGCGTCCAAGAAAGTCCAGCAAGCGCCAGGATCGTCTCCTAAAGAGGATTCAGCTGCAGGATCGGAGTGCCACCAGTGCAGAGCTTGCTCAGGAATGGCAGCAGGCAGGTGTGAGCGCATCTGCACGCACAGTGAGGCGAAGACTTTTGGAAGATGGCCTGGTGTCAAGAAGGGCAGCAAAGAAGCCACTTCTCTCCAAAAAAAACATCAGGAACAGATTGATCTTCTGCAGAAAGTTTAGTGAATGGACTGCTGAGGACTGGGGGAAAGTCATATTCTCCGATGAAGCCTCTTTCCGATTGTTTGGGGCATCTGGAAAAAGGCTTGTCCGGAGAAGAAAAGGTGAGCGCTACCATCAGTCCTGTGTCATGCCAACAGTAAAGCATCCTGAGACCATTCATGTGTGGGGTTGCTTCTCATCCAAGGGAGTGGGCTCACTCACAATTTTGCCCAAAAACACAGCCATGAATAAATAATGGTACCAAAACACCCTCCAACAGCAACTTCTTCCAACAATCCAACAACAGTTTGGTGAAGAACAGTGCATTTTCCAGCACGATGGAGCACCGTGCCATAAGGCAAAAGTGATAACTAAGTGGCTCGGGGACCAAAACGTTGACATTTTGGGTCCATGGCCTGGAAACTCCCCAGATCTTAATCCCATTGAGAACTTGTGGTCAATCCTCAAGAGGAGGGTGGACAAACAAAAACCCACTAATTCTGACAAACTCCAAGAAGTGATTATGAAAGAATGGGTTGCTATCAGTCAGGAATTGGCCCAGAAGTAGATTGAGAGCATGCCCAGTCGAATTGCAGAGGTCCTGAAAAAGAAGGGCCAACACTGCAAATACTGACTCTTTGCATAAATGTCATGTAATTGACGATAAAAGCCTTTGAAACGTATGAAGTGCGTGTAATTATATTTCACTACATCACAGAAACAACTGAAACAAAGATCTAAAAGCAGTTTAGCAGCAAACTTTGTGAAAAGGAATATTTTTGTCATTCTCAAAACTTTTGGCCACGACTGTACATTAGGCGGTCACTGGATAACAATTTTACTGTAGGCCACTGGAGTAGAGGCCCCAAAAATTAGGCATTCACCTGACAAAAAATGGCTATTTATGCCGCTGTATATACATAAGACAAGGACCATTCTTTGTTGTGGGTGGTGGCGGATATGTGTGGGCTGGCATGAGGAAATATAATTACACGTGGTCGTCACAGGTGTTGAATTCCTCTGAGATCCATGCCTCATTCATTTTTAGAAATGTGAGGTAGTCCACACTGTCGTGAGCTAGGCGAGTGCGCTTATCGGTCACGATCCTCCCTGCTGCGCTGAACGTCCTTTCGGACAGGACACTCGACGAGGGTCAAGCCAAGAGTTCCACGGCAAATTGCGCCAGCTCTGGCCACAGGTCAAGCCTGCACACCCAGTAGTCCAGGGGTTCCTCGCTTCCCTGAGCGTCCACATCGGCCGTTAACCCAATATAGTCGGACACCTATCGGTCTAGGCGTTCCCTGAGGCTGGATCTGGAGGACGGCTGTCGATGGGTTGGCTACAAGAATGATCTCATATCAAAAGTGACCAACTCATCTTCAGACCGCCCTCTTCTTGCAGGCGCGGTAGGATTGGTACCTGCACCTGTTTCACTGTGGGTGGAAATTCCTCTGCCAGAGCCCGCAACAGCGGAATGCAGCATCTCTCAAAGCAAGGCCTGGAAATGCTGCATTCTGACAGTCCTCTGTGATGCTGGTAACATGTCCACCATTTTGTGTTTGTACCGGGGGTCTAAGTACGTTGCCACCCAGTACTGGTCCTTGCCCTTTATGCTTTTTATACGGGGGTCCCTCTTCAAACACTGGAGCATGAAGGCCCCCATTTGCACTAAATTGGAAGCGGTGCAGCGCCGTGACTCCTGCTCATCGTCCAGGAGAATGTCGTCCTCGGTTTCCTCCCCCCAGCCACGGACAACACCAGGGATCCCCGAAAAGTTTAAAGTCCCCCTCAAGGCCTGCTCTTCTTGCTCCTTCTTTCCTCATCTTTCAGCTCCTGCTCCTCGATGTCTTGATCAATGACACGATGCAATGCACGGTCCAGAAAGAAGGCGTAAGGTATGATGTCACTGATGGTGCCTTGGCTGCAACTGACCAGTTTGGTGATCTCATCAAATGGCCAAAGAAGTCTGCATGCATCGCACATGAGCAGCCACTGACACGGTGAAAAGAAACCCAGCTCCCCAAAACCTGTCCTACTGTAGAGTTTGTACAGGTAGTCGTTAACGGCACATTGCTGCTGGAGCAGCCTATCAAGCATAAACAAGGTGGAGTTCCAGCGAGTCGGGCTGTCACAAATCGGTCGTCTGACGGGCAGGTGGTGTTGCCGCTGAATGTCAGCAAGGCGAGCCATGTCCGTGTAAGATCTTCTAAAATGGCCAGAGATTTTCTTGGCCTGCTGCAAGACATCCTGGACCCGAGGTATTTGGCAACGAATCGCTGCATGACTAAGTTTAGGACGTGTACCATGCACGGCACGTGTGTCATTTTGCCCTATTTCAGCGCACTCAGCAGATTGGCACCGTTGTCTCACACCACTTTACTGTCAAATTGAGGGGGGTTAGCCACTGATCGGCATGTGACCGCAGAGCTGAAAGGAGTGCAGGACCGATGTGGCTCTTGGCTTCCAGGCACAACAGCCGCTGCACAGCATGGAAACATCTCACATGGCACATCAAATAGGTTCTGGGGAGCTTGGGGGGTGCAGCAGAAGAGGCAGTAGCAGTGGAAAAGGAGGAGTCAGCCAAGGAGGAGACGGAGGATGGAGTAGGAGGAGGAGAAGAAGAGGCAGGCCTGCATGCAATCGGTGGCGGTAACACCAAATCCACACGGGTGCCACGGGTTACATGCTTGACGGCTGTCAGAAGGTTCACCCAGTGGGCATTAAATGTTATGTACCTTCCGTGCTTGTGTTTGCTAGACCACGTGTCTGTGGTCAGATGTATCTTGGCACCGACATTGTGTGCCAGAGATATAGTCAATTGCCGCTGAAAGTGGCCATATTGCTCTGGGATGCCCTTCTGGGAGAAATATTTCCTTCCGGGGACCTTCCATTTTGGTGTGCCAATAGCCACTAATTTTCTAAAGGCCACCGAGTCCACCAGTTTATTTGGCAGTAGTTGGCGGGCTAACAGTTCTGACAAGCCAGCGGTGAGCCGTTGGGCAAGAGGGTTATCAGGCGTCATCAAATTTTTACGCTTGAACATTTGGGCCACGGAAGCCTGCCTTCTGCCAGATAAACGCGACGACGACATGGTGGAAGGTGGAGTGGAGGACAAATGGGAGGAGAGAGGAGAAGGAGAAGAGGCAGGACGTGGAGCGCCGGGAGTGTGGCTTTGTCGGTTCTGAAGGCGTTGCCTTCTTAAGGCCAGGTGCCTTCTTAAGGTGATCGTCCCTAGGTGAGTGTTGGGCTTACCGCGAATTATGCGTTGACAGCACAGGCTGCAGATGGCAAAACTATTTCAGCAGCTGACACGTTAAAATAAGCCCACATTGCAGAGCCATGTGCCTGCGTCCTGGGAGCGCAAGATGTGATCGTGCATGGTGGATGGTTCGCTCCAGATACATTTGCCGCCTACTTTTTGCCTCCTGTGCACTGCAAGTTCTGCATGCTTCTCCTCCTTCTCCTCCCTATCTGCTACTCCGTCTCTCCCTCTGAACTCCCCTCCTCTTCTTCTCTTGTGGGCATCCACGTGACTTCCATCGACACGTCATCATCGTCACCTTCACCACCACTGACATTAGAGATCTCAGAGTTGGCTGCAACAGCGGGGACCACCCCCTTGGGCTGATCTGGGTATTGTCATGAGACCGCTGGGTTGCTACCTCCTCTTCCTCATCAGATGCCAAGAATAGCTGCGCATCAGTAAGGTCTAGGAATGGATGGGAAAATAATTCCTCTGACTCGAGTGGAGGGGGTATGGTGGTGGTAGTGGTGTCTTTGGGGGTGCACACAGCAGAGAGTGAGGAGGGTGCAGATACAGAGGATGAGGAGGGTGCAGAAGCAGAAGGCTGAGTGAGCCACTCAACCAACCAACTCTGGTGCGTCCTTTGATGTAATCACACGCACCTTCTCCAACTTCCCACTTAGGCTCCGGCCTGGTGCACCTGTCCGACCCCTACCACCCCTGCGGAATGGACTGCCTCTTCCTGTCATTTTCAAAATGACCCTGTGCCAAAGTCCCTAGAGAAGAGCAGTATTTGATGGAAGCAGGTATATCACACCCCTCAATCAGTATTTTGTGGAAGCAGGTATATTGAACCCCTTAATCAGTTTTTTGTAGAAGCAGGTATATACCACCCCTCAATCAGTATTTTGTGGAAACGGGTATATAGAACACCTGAATCAATATTTGGTGGAAGCAGGTATATCGCACCCCTCAATCAGTTTTTTGTGGAAGCAGGTATATCAAACCCCTTAATCAGTATTTTGTGGAAGCAGGTATATCGCACCCCTCAATCTGTATTTTGTGGAAACAGGTATATGTAGAACATCTGAATCAATTTTTGGTGGAAGCAGATATATCGCACCCCTCAATCTGTATTTTGTGGAAGCAGGTATATCAAACCCCTTAATCAGTATTTTGTGGAAGCAGGTATATCGCACCCCTCAATCAGTATTTTGTGGAAGCAGGAATATAGAACCCCTTAATCAATATTTTGTAGAAGCAGGTATATAGAACCCCTTAATCAGTATTTAGTAGAAGCAGGTATATCGCACCTCTCAATCAGTATATTGTGGAAACCGGTATATAGAAAACTTAAATCAATATTTGGTGGAAGCAGGTATATCGCACCTCTCAATGTGTATTTTATGGAAGCAGTTATATCAAACCCCTTTATTAGTGTTTTTTGGAAGCAGGTATATAGAACCCCTGAATCAATATTTGGTGGAAGCAGGTATATCGCACCCCTCAATCAGTATTTTGTGGAAGCCGGTGTATCGCAGGCCTCAATCAATATTTGGTGGAAGCAGGTGTATCGTACCACTCATTCAGTATTTTGTGGAAGCAGGTATATCAAACCCCTTAATCAGTATTTTGTGGAAGCCGGTATATCGCACCCCTCAATCAGTATTTTGTGGAAGCAGGTATATCGCACCCCTCAATCAGTATTTTGTGGAAGCAGGTATATAAAACCCCTTAATCAGTACTTTGTAGAAGCAGGTATATTGCACCCCTCAATCGGTATTTTGTGGAAGCAGGTATTTAGAACACGTTAATCAGTATTTTGTAGAAGCAGGTATATCGCACCCCAATCAGTATTTTGTGGAAGCCGGTATATAGAACCTCTTAATCAGTATTTTGTAGAAGCAGGTATATCGCACCCCTCAATCTGTATTTTGTGGAAGCAGGAATATCAAACCCCTTAATCAGTATTTTGTGAAAGCCGGTATATCGCACCCCTCAATCTGTATTTTGTGGAAGCAGTTATATCAAAGCCCTTAATCAGTATTTTGTGGAAGCAGGTATATTGCACCCCTCAATCAGTATTTGTGGAAGCAGGTATATAGAACCCCTTAATCAGTATATTGTAGAAGCAGGTATATTGCACCCCTGAATCAGTATTTTGTGGAAACAGGTATATGGAACCCCTTAATCAATATTTGGTGGAAGCAGGTATATTGCACCCCTCAATCACTATTTTGTGGAAGCAGGTATATCAAACTCCTTAATCAGTATTTTGTGGAAGAAGGTATATCGCACCCCTCAATCAGTTTTTTGCGGGGCAACAGGTATATCGCACCCGTTTCAAATTGTTGTTCCAATAATGCTACTCCCTCTATATACCTGCGGTATCGCAGCAGAACTGCACACCACTGCTGCACAATACAAATGCACTATAATATACTTATATTCTATGTTAGAAAGTATGTTAAAGGTATATCACTCCCCTCAATCAGTTTTTTTGGGGGCAACAGGTATATCACACCAGTTGCAATTAGTTATTCCAATAGCGTTTGTCCCTCTATATAGCTGCGGTATCGCAGCAGAGCCGCACACAACTACTGCACAATACAAATGCACTATAATATACTTTCTATTTTAGAAAGTATATTATAAGTATATCACATCCCTCAGTATATCACACCTATCGATAGCACACCTATACCAGTCCCTAAAATGACTTTTGTGGCCCTATTAGCTAGCGTTTGGTGTCCCTAACAGTCTGTCCCTGCTCCACAAAGAAACCTATCCCTACACTGGCAAAACACAGAATGTAAAATGGCTGCCAGATCGGGTTCTGTTATAGGGTGGGGGTGTGTCCATGTGCTGAAACGTCTCAATTGGCTGTCCTGTCCCACCTGATGGAAGTGTCATGGGTCAAAGTTCGGCGCAATACAAAAGAATATGGCGCATGCAAACATCGCTATATGTTCGCATGTTCGGCGAATCGTGAACGAGCAAAGTTCGCTGCGAAACGACCGTTTTATGTTTAACATATTTTTAATGAATTTCTGATGATGTTATTTTTAATTTTCCATGTCAATATCTATGTTAAATAAACATAACATCCTGCAGTTTTTCGCACCAGCCACTAGGCCTAATAATAGGCACCACTTTTTGGTCTGTACAGATCACTTTACTGCAGTTACCTGCTTATCTGTCATTTTAATCCTGCCTGTAATATATCATCTCTGTGTATAGATAAGACAGGGTCCATCATTCAGCATGCCTAGAATACTCTCCCATAGAAGTCAATGAGGTCCCCTACTGACCATTGTGTCTATGGACCATGTGGCTGTCGTAAAGCAATTTTATTAATGCTTTCTAAATGCTGTTAAGAACCACTCAGGCAAGATGGCCGCCCCCATAATCATGTTAAGGAAATAGAATAAATAAATCTGTAATAAGAAAATAAAGACAGATAAAAAAAAAAAGATGTAGCTGTCTGGTTTTAACTGGCAGATAACATTTTTGGTGACACATTCACTTTAAAGTCTGTGTGGTAACCAACAAAACCGTATGACCATTTACAATGAACACTGACTAAACAATTAGATTGTAATCCGTTAATATGATCGCCCCTATGGCTTGCAGAACCGCTTGATACTGAGCCACATGGTGATCCAATCTGAGGAGGCAGATCAGCAGGGAGAGAGCAGCAACCTCAACCAATGATGAAACAGGAGGTGTGTCTCAGACTACCTCAGATTCCCTGTAGCCTCTGCTCAGCCCTAATGTGGAAGTAAAGGCTGGAAAGCAACAAGTACCAAGGAAAATATCAGATAAGCATTGTCTAAATGTATTGACTTACAGTATATATGCCAACTGTACTTATATACATATTTTTATGCATATGACCATGAAGAAGGTTACAGAGTGGTGTGATATTGCAGATCAGTCCTATTCACTTCAATGGAGCTGGGCTATGGTACCAGACCCATTATGAGGACAGATATTGTCATGTTTCTGGCTAGCTATTTTTTTCTATTCGTGTACAAACCCTTTAATGGAAAATAAATAATCTTTACACAATAATCTATTGTAAATGAACAGCTAATGGGTAGGGATTACAAGATGTAAAAGCTGTACAGAACATGCACATCTCAACAAAAATGATAATCTAGTTTAGTATTCCTCACCTATCTATGTACTCCTCTAGGCCTCATAGATATTGGCTCCAGTACTCTCGTCCTTTCTTTTCCACTCCTGCTTCTTCAGTTATACAAATGCATAGAAACAAGATCCAGTAAATATGAAATTTTAATTAAAATTCTTAATTTTTTATTATATACAGGTAAATGTATTGAAGGTCTGAACAAAAAGACTAAAAAGGTATAAATTAGCATTTTTTCAGTTGTAACTATACCTGGAAAACAAAACATGCAGTCAACTCACCATCTCTATGAATCTTTCTGTGAAATCTCTTTGAAACAGCTGCTGTGTACTTTACCCACCTAACTGTCCCTATCTACTTGCATGATCCATACTAAATGGTGGCCCACAATTTGGTGACAATCCCTAACTTCACTAAGTGCAGGGAACTAAACCTACTGAGGTAAAAGAGTGGTCAGAGAGAAAGAGCTAAAACCTAGATAGGAGAGGCAAAATTAAGGGCTGTATTACACCAACAGATTATCTGACCAATTTTTGTCCAATCAGACCAAAGATCTGTGTGTGTGAACAGCCTTTTGACCAATGATTGGTCAGAAAATCTGTCAGATAATCTGTTGGTGTAATACTGCCCTAAGACCAGATCAGAATCCAAAAGTCAAAATCAAGCCACAGTCCAAACCAGAGAGATACGTCAGACCCAACCTAAGAAAAAACCCAGAGTCAAATATCAGATGGGGGAGGGCCAGGAGATAATATCAGAGGGATAATCGGCAGTCAGAAGCAAAGTCAGAATAAAAAGTCGGAAAAACAAAAATCCAAACAATAGTACAATATACTCTAGAGAGGCAAATGAGACAAATCACAGGCAACTGTGGTCAGCATCCCTCTGACAGGAAACACAGGAGAGCACCAAACCTGATTGACCCAGCTTATGGTTGCTGCGGCAATTCAGTGATACCGCCGGCATAGCCGCGGCAAGACAGGAAAGTGCATGATGTCATCTTGGGTTATTACAGTCTAAAGGCGCTACCACTCTTCCAAAGTTTTTTTTTAATGCCGTTTTTAAAGCTGAAATTAGGAGTGAATGGAGAAAAAGTGCTAAGGACAGATATTACATGTTTTCTGTTTTAATCTACTCCTGGTTTTGGGTTCAAAAACAGCATGAAAAATGTGTGCTGCATATTCTACCTTAGAAGTTGTGTGGGGGAAAAAAAACATGGGAAAACACTGTAAGGCCTCATGCACGCGGCCGTATTCCGCGGCCGAGAGCAGTCCGTGGTAACCCGGCCGGGATTCCTTCTGACAGCAGCAGCGCACGGTGTCATTGGTTGCTATGACGCCGTGCGCTTCCTGCCGCCGCTGCTGTACAGTAATACACTGGTATAGATCATACGAGTGTATCACTGTACAGCAACGGCTGCATGAAGCGCACGGCGTCATAGCAACCAATGACGCAGTGCGCTCCTGCTGTCAGAAGGAATCCCGGCCGGGTTACCACGGACCGCTCTCGGCCGCAGAACACAGCCGTGTGCATGAAGCCTAAACATGCATGTTGTTACTCATCCATCCAGGGTCTGTGCCAGCTCTTTTGCTGCTCCTGCCTGCAGCAGACTCCAGTCTGGCTCCACTATACTGTGGCGCTGAGTTGGCAAGGAGGCCGGTGCCCAAAGAGGATGTTACAGCAGCAAGTTTAAAACCACTTCTGAGACTATAGACCGTGTCTGATTATAGGCTTAGTACTATTCTCTATCTGTTAAGTAATTTTTGCTAATTCTTGGACTTTTCCTTGACCTTTTTCCTGCTTTATTCCTGGATTGTTGAGACCTATTGTTTCACAGTTGCAAATCTGGCTAGTTCAAGACACTTGTGGTTCTACAGCTCTGACCCCAGCTTTCTTCGGACTTTGATATTCCCTACGCCCCTTTTATTTCTGCTGACCTCCTGTTGCCTACTTCTGCTTGTTTTGGGCTGCTGCATTGCTGCGGTCAATCTGAGCCATGTGCGTTTACCCTGGGAATTCACTGTGAGAAAGTCCACCCCTCCTTGCTGGGGGGACATAGAGTGAAGAACAGATAGTCCCTTAGGGGGAAATTTATAAAGCCCTGCTTGCCGGAATTCTGGCCTCAAAATGTCACAAGTAGGGACTTTATGATTTTTTGGGGGCCACATGCGAAAAAGTGTATGACTTTTTGAGCACTGTGCCTCCCAGAATTTCAAAGTAGATCACTTCTGTGACACATTTTATGAAGTGCGACTTTTTAAAAAGTCTGAAAAAAGTCATCCCACAGGCATACTTTTACTGAAATAAGCGCAACCACATTGCACTTGAGCCAAATTTATTATTACTCTACGTCATTTTCATAAACTTGGCGCATGTGCACATAGCAACTCCACTAACTAATGTACCTACAATGATAAATTCCCCACTTAGTATCTATACCCTGGATTAACCTGAGCCAATCAGATTATGGTTTTTAGAGGAGCCACCACCGCACCTGCTTTGTAACACATGCTTTTTTTGTGTGGCACAAAGATGTCACGCCTCTAAGGTTGGGTTCACATATTGGATTATAGTGGCCTTTTTGTGCACTTTTCTCTTTTTAATGCTGGTGCGTTTTTTGCAGTAAAAACAACAGTTCCAGATGTTAGTTTAAAGTCTATGTGAAAACAAACACCACATGTAGCAGCACCCTGCTTTATTTTTTTTGCATTAATAGTCTATGTGAAATGCAGGACAGCGTTTCTTTTTTTTTTTTGCTACTTACATTTTTTGTTAATTAGGTGGTGTTTTGGGGGTTTCTGGCATTGACTATTGAAGCTCTAGCTTTTTTTTTCTTGCATTTTGACATCTATTCTCTGTAGAGAATAAAACGCCAGAAAAAAAAAGTGATCACAATTCCACTAGCACAAGCACCATAAAAATCTGCATACAGTATAGGAAAAAACTCAGTTTTTATGGCATACCTTTATTAGTGGAAAAACGCTAGAACTAATTTGTGTGTAGTGACCCTAAGGCCTCTTTCACATGTCAGTATTTTTCATCAGTATTTGTAAGCCAACTAGAGGTAAAACCTACACATAGAATAAGTGCAGATCTTTCCATTATACCTTTCTGTGTAGGTTCCACTCTTGGATTTGGCTAACAAATACTGATGCAAAATACTGACCAAAGTGTGAAAGTAAGCAGGCATCAAAAACAGGAGTTTTTGGTTGTAATTATTAATTAAAGGTGTTGTGTCATAAAACATATTCTACATTTTTCAAACTAGCACCTGGATCTGAATACTTTACTAATTGCATATAACTAAAAATGTAGTATAGCCAGTGAGCTATTCAATAAAATGTATCTGTATAGCGCCACCTGCTGTTTGTTCTTTTCCTTATTTTTTGTCTGTCTCCCTGAGTTAGTCAAACGTGCTCAGCAGTGGCGTAACTAAAACTGACTATGCCCCACACCAAATTTTGAAAGGGCCCCCTCAATCCATCCCCTTAAGGAAGACCTCAGAATAAATACTCACCTCTCTTCTCCTCCTACAGGCACTTCTGCTCATCGTTCAGCATTTTGTCTAGGCATGCGTTACACTGTGACTCGACGTCACACAGTGTCAGGTCATAGTAGACTCTATGGCCCATCCTAAAGCTGTGCGCTTGCCAGGACTTAGTGCAGTGCAGGCCTCCGGAGAAGACCAGAGAGTGGCAAGTAATAGACATGAATATAATCCAGCAGAGCAATTGGAGCAATGAACGGGGAGATCTCTGGAGCCATGTGCGGTAAAGGGCTGGTTCTAGCTTTGTTAGAAAAAAGATTGTCATCTACTATATGATCTCTGATTTTCATATTATACATCAATCATGGCATAACCCCTTTAAGCAGTTCTTTAAACAGAAAAGTTATTTGCATCCAAATGAAGACAATGTTAGACTGCCCCATTATCGCACTGCAGAAGGCACTACAACATTTAATACATAACTTTCTTGCTGAAGCTTAAAGTGGTTGTCTGGCAATAGCTAACTATTAACTGATGCCTGCAGCTTGCCTCCACTGTTGAAAGACTTAGGTGAGGAGCCCTTGATGTAAGCTAGATGAGTGCAAGGCAGGAGGGCAAATGTAGGGGCTGGTAGAGTCAAAGACAATGCCCACTCCAGTGGGCCTCGCGACTCCAGCCCTGCATGCTGTCTCCTGCATGTCCATCTTCCAGTTTGTTGCTTGTTTATTTCCTCCTGGGCATGGTCACTTGCTCCACTGCAGCCAACCACTGGCTTCAGCATTGACATGTCTCTTGTGGACATGTAACTGCTGAAGCCAATAGTTGGATGCAAGCAAGTAAACAAGCTGCTGACCAGAAGATGGATACACAGGAGGCAGCATGCAGGATTCAGTGCCGGGAGCAGGTAAGTATGAATCTTTAACAGTGGCGGCAGGCTGCAGGCATCAGTTAAAAGTTAGGTATTCCCAGACAACCTCTTTAGGCTTTAGCAATAAAGGCATGTATTAAATGTTGTAGTGCCTTCTGTTGTGTGATAATGTATGTGTGTGTGTGTGTTGGGGAGGGGGGGGGGGGGGATATTATATTAGTGGAGGTATCAGTTAAAAGTTAGGTATTCCCACTCAATCCCTCTAAGGCTAGTTGTGTTTTTGTTTGTTTTTAAATATAGAATCTCTTCTGTTGAAACCCACATTTCAGTATTGTATGAGCATGTAGAGTATGACCCCAGTTTTGGAAAAGTATGGTGACTTGTGAGATCTGTAACGGAGGCCATATTGGATGTCATCCAGCAGGCCATACAATAATCGTAATTAAGAAACATCAAATGGAATTTTAAACATCTTCATCAAAAGCAAGAACTCAAGGATGTAAAGTTACAGGTGTTCTTTTATTTTAACAAAATACAAATGGTGTGATACGTGCTATCATAGTCGTTCTCTCTGTTTCCTCTTAAGACGTCCTGTTTAATGTGTTCAGCTTCTGGCATCTTAATTCTTTTTTTTTTTCTATATTCCACTGTAAACTCAATCAGATATATTTTCAGTTAACACAAGAACAGACCTAACATAAGACTGAAAGGATATGAAATTGTCATTTATCAAAGTCTCTGCTTAAAATTAGTCCAAAGAAACATCAAAAAGCAAATCTTCCAAGCATTTTCTGTCAAGACTGCAATGAATTAATTTTGGTGTAGGTTTTTCCCTGTGTGTTTTAATTGGTGAATGACTTTGATAATATTTCTTTTCTTATACTAGGGTGTTCACAATGACTCTCTTTTTCCATTAACCAAAATTCCCATGTGAGAGTTTAAAGACACAATGTGGGGAATGTATTAAGACAGGTACAGTTGAAACCAGAAGTTTACATACACTATATATAAAGACACATATGCATGTTTTTCTCAATACCTGACATTAAATCAGAATAAACCTTTCCTGTGTTTGGTCAATTAGGATTACCATAATTATTATTATTTGCCAAATGCCAGAATAAAAAGAGAGAGAGAGAGAGAGAGAATGTTTTAAAGGGAACCTGTCATCAACTTTTTGCTGACCTCACTGAGTGCAGCATAAAATAGTGACAAAAATGCTGATTTCAGCGGTGTGTCACTCATGAGCTAAAAGTAAGTGGTTGCTGAGAACCAGCATCATAATCATTATAGCCCAGGCCTTGAAAAGAGTCAAATCTACTTGAGAAGAGTCAAGGTTATTCATAATCTCCTGCACTCCTGCCTACCTGCTGATGATTGGCAGTTCTCTCCTAGAGAGAAAGGGAGAAAACTAGGTAGAAGACTGTCAGACATCAGCAGGTGGGCAGGAGAGCAGGAATTCATGAATAACCATGACTCTTCTCAGGTGGCCGTGACTCTATTCCAGGCTCAGTCTGCAATGATTGTGATGTTGGCTCTCAGCAACCACTTACTTTAAACTTTTAAATGACAGACCGCTGAAATCCACTCACCTGTCACTACTCTATGCTGCCGTTAGTATGGGCTGCATAAAGTTGATGACAGGTTCCCTTTAAGTCATTTTTATTACTTTATGCAAAGTCAAAAGTTTACATACATTTCATTAATATTTGGTACCATTGCCCTTAAACTGTATGACTTCAAACATTTTGGATATCCTTCCACAAGCTTCTCACAATAGTTTGTCGGAATTTGGGCCCATTCCTCCTGACAAAACTGGTGTAACTGAGCCATGTTTGTTGGTCGCACATGCCTTTTCAGCTTTGCCGATAAATTTTCAATAGGGTTGAGATCAGGACTTTGTGATGGCCACTCCAAAACATTGACTTTGTTATCCTTAAGCCACTTTGTAACCAGTTTGGCAGTATGCTTCAGGCCATTGTCCATTTGGAAGACCCATTTCCGTCCAAGCTTTAACTTCCTGGCTGATGTCTTGAGATGTTGCTTCAGTGTTTCCACATAATCTTCTTTCCTCATGGTGCCGTCTATTTTGTGAAGTGCACCAGTCCCTCCTGCAGCAAAACAGACCCATAACATGATGCTGCCAGCCCTGTGTTTCACAGTTGGGATGGTGTTCTTAGGCTTCCAAGCGTCTCCCTTTTTCCTCCAAACGTAACGATGGTCTGGTGGGCGTCAGACCACAGGACATGTCTCCAAAAATGTAGGTCTTTGTTCCTGTGTGCATTTGCAAACATTAATCTGGATTTTTTATGTTTATTTTGCAGTAATGGCTTCTTCCTGGCAGAGTGGCATTTCAGCCCATGTTGATACAGTACTCTTTTCACTGTAGACACAATCTTACCAGCTTCCGCCATCATCTTCACAAGGTCTTTTGCTTTTGTTCTTGGGTTGATATGCACATGTCGGGCCAAAGCACGTTCATCTCTGGGACACACAACCTGTCTCCTTCCTGAGCGGTATTATGGCTGGACTTTCCCATCTTGTTTGTACTTGCGTATAATTGTTTGTACAGATGAACGAGGCACCTTTAGGTATCTTGAAATTGCACCCAAGGTTGAGCCAGACTTATGCAAGTCCACAATTCTCTTCCTGATATCTTGGCTGATTTCTTTAGACTTTCCCATGATGCTACACAAAGAAGCAGTGTATTTTAGATGTTCATATAAATACATCCACAGGTGTGTCTCTAATTAACTCAGATGTTGCCAACAAACTTAACAGAAGCTTCCAAACACATGACATCATCATATGGGCAGTCCAGAATTGTTTAAAGGCATAGTAATCTTAGTGTATGTAAACTTTTGACAAAGTAATAAAAATGCCTTAAGACATTATCTAACTATTTTGGCATTTGGCAAATAATAATAATTATGGCAATCCTAATTGACCAAAGCAGGAAAGGTTTATTCTGAGTTCATGTCAGATATTGCGAAAAACATGCATATGTGTCTTTTTATATAGTGTATGTGTCACGATCAGTGTGGGGGGAAACTCCACACTGAACACAGGAGGGAACGGGAACAGTAACTGGGCCTGGAAACCAGGGAAGAAACAAGTCACCTCCTAGACAACCCTAATCCAGGCCCTAACTATCTATCAATATGAATAGACCTTGAAGGTAGGAATATTCATATGCAGGATACCTAAACCTTTATATCCCCATAAGACCCTGGAAAAGGTTAGGACCAGAGACAGCCCATTCCTCCCCAGATTGACGAATGGAAGTCTCTGTCTCAGGCCCAGATACAAACAACAGGGAATATAACAAACACAAACAAATGCGACATTTAACTTCTGTAGAGACGGACGAGCAGGAACACCAGAGACAAACTCACACCAGCTCAGCCAAACCCAAATGAAGCTATGTACCGCATAGTCAGAAGGGTGGGGTCAGACTATAAAGGGTAGAAGTGATGACCACTGAGCAACAGCTGAGAAAAGGGAAGTGGTAATTAACCCTATCAACACTGAATCAAGATAAATCAAGGAGGCTGTTAGATTCCTCCACGCTCAGCCAATCTCCTTGATTTCCTGACAGCAGTCACCTGAGGCACCGTGACAGTTTGTATACTTCTGGTTTCAGCTGTATATATTGTCACTCTTAAAAGCTAACACCACTCACCTAATGTACCATGCGCCAGAATTATTGAGAGGTTAATAATTAGAGATGAGTGAATTTCATATTTTGAAGTTCATGTGCAGGTTCCTGTTGTGGTATTTACTGAATTGCGTTATGGATTCGGTTACCCGGACCATAACGCATTTCCATGACGGGAGGCATTCCGTTATTCATTCTATCATAATAGAAGTCTATGGCCTGCATAATGGATCCATCCGGTTTACGTTATGCTGGAGTCCTCTCCTGCATAATGTAAACCGGACAGATCCGTTATGCAGGCCATAGACATCTATTATGACGGAATGAATAACGGAATGCCTATAAAGGCATTCTGTTATGCATTCCGTCATGGAATTGTGTTATGGTCCGTGGTATCATCGGGAAGACAATGTGACATAAAAATACATTTATGCCAGCAAGGTAGCTGGTGTAGCTTTCTGGTCTATCAGCACATATTGTTGATCAGTATGACCATAGAGATCCCACCTATACTTCGCTTCTTCATGCGCATGCTTCACCCACTTTTTGTAATAGTGCTATGGTGGTAGAGTCAAAGTCCAAAAAGTTGCAATTGTAACTCATGCTTTTTTATCTTGCATTTCAGTTTTTAGCCAAAGCTCATACTGGATGCAAAAATAATTAGGAGTTTGAATGTTTCTTGTAGGTTGTGACATCATAGCCTCATATATTTAATTTGATGTCTTGTTTTTAAATTGAACACTGCACGTGAAGCAACCCACAGAGAGAAGAGTAGGGTAGTTGTGGCACTCATAGGAATCATAGTGGTTCGCAATGGCTGTCTTGAGTATCCTCATTCCAATGCTCCCTGGGGTTGTGCAGTGAATGGAGGGCACATTTTCTCTTCCCTTGGGGCACCCCATTGACCTTTTGCCTGGTGTTAGTTGGTGTGCCCTTAATGTAAGTTAGATGGGTGCAAGGCAGGAGGGCAAATGTAAGGGCTGGTGGATAGTGGAGTCAAAAACGAGGCCCACTTCATTGCAATAAATAAAGTCTCTCGTTACCAAATACATGATTAGAGTAGTAGTAGTACAAATAGCAGAAATATTCTACATTGTAAGTTCTTGCTGGTAGGGTCTCTCTCCATCTGTACCAGTCTGTAAATAGTTTCATGCTTATCGTATATTTGTATTACAGTATGTATGTGTAACCCACTCTTGATGTACAGTGCCATGGAATTAATGGCGCTTTAAAATAAATAATAATACTACAAAATAGGCACATTTCCAAAGTATATTACAGTGTCATCTTTTCTCAATAGCTATAGACATAGTAGTAGTAATCCCTGTCTATCTTTTACATTTAAAAAAAAAAAAGGAAAAGAGACCAAAGCAAAACTTTGGACACTCTGCAAGGTTAGTACCTACGTAGTAGCACTCACTCACTTTGGCAAGTATCACTGCTTGTAAATGGTTTTTGAAGCCAGCCAAGAGTCTTTCAATTCTAGTTTGAGGGACATTCTTCCTTGCAAAAGTCTTCCAGTTCTGTTAGATTCCTGGGCCATCTTGCACACACTTCTCTTTTGAGGTCTATCCACAGAATTTCAATGATGTTCAGATCAGGGGACTGTGAGGGCCATATTAAAACCTTCAGCTTGCGCCTCATTTAGGTAGTCTATTGTGGATTTTGAGGTGTGTTTAGGATCATTATCCATTAGTAGAAGCCATCCTTTTTTCGACTTCAGCTTTTTTACAGTTTGTGTTATGTTTGCTTCCAGAATTTTATGAAATTTCATTGAATCCATTCTTCCATTCTGCAACACAAGCCCAAAACATGATTGATCCACCCCCATGCTTAATGGTTAGAGAGGTGTTCTTTCCATGAAATCCTGTGCCCTTTTATCTCTAAACATACCTTTTCTCATGGTGGCCAAAGAGTTGTATTTCAACCTCTTCAGTCCACAGGACTTTTTTTCCAAAAAGCATCAGGCTTGCTTAAATGTTCTTTTGCAAACTTCTTTTTCTTTTTTCCTTTTTTTTTATTTAATCCAATAAAGTACAAAAATAACAATAATAGTACATTTAACAGTTACATAATAAAAAACAAAACAAAAAAACATCAGGTATCAACCAAGAGGAAGTAAGCGTGCTTAATACAATTGCACCGATAAAATGTAGTAGGGTATTCGTTCCCCTACCACTAAAACATCCCCTACATGGAGATACTTAACCTATCCAATACATTACAGTAAATGCACACCACTTATATTGCCTTTAAACCTCATTTCCCCCCTCCCCCCCCCATCCCACCCCTCCCAAACCCATATCCCCCCACCCTATATCCACCGGGAAAATTGAGGGGGACGACAAAAAACAAATAAGTAAAAAAAAAAATATATATATATATATATATATATATTTATACACACAGTACAGACCAAAAGTTTGGACACACCTTCTCATTCAAAGAGTTTTCTTTATTTTCATGACTATGAAGGCATCAAAACTATGAATTAACACATGTGGAATTATATACATAACAAACAAGTGTGAAACAACAGAAAATATGTCATATTCTAGGTTCTTCAAAGTAGCCACCTTTTGCTTTGATTACTGCTTTGCACACTCTTGGCATTCTCTTGATGAGCTTCAAGAGGTAGTCCCCTGAAATGGTCTTCCAACAGTCTTGAAGGAGTTCCCAGAGATGCTTAGCACTTGTTGGCCCTTTTGCCTTCACTCTGCGGTCCAGCTCACTCCAAACCATCTCGATTGGGTTCAGGTCCGGTGACTGTGGAGGCCAGGTCATCTGGCGCAGCACCCCATCACTCTCCTTCATGGTCAAATAGCCCTTACTTTCAAAGTTTTCCCAATTTTTCGGCTGACTGACTGACCTTCATTTCTTAAAGTAATGATGGCCACTCGTTTTTCTTTACTTAGCAGTTTTTTTCTTGCCATAATACAAATTCTAACAGGCTATTCAGTAGGACTATCAGCTGTGTATCCACCTGACTTCTCCTCAACGCAACTGATGGTCCCAACCCCATTTATAAGGCAAGAAATCCCACTTATTAAACCTGAAAGGGCACACCTGTGAAGTGAAAACCATTTCAGGGGACTACCTCTTGAAGCTCATCAAGAGAATGCCAAGAGTGTACAAAGCAATAATCAAAGCAAAAGATGGCTACTTTGAAGAACCTAGAATATGAAATATTTTCAGTTGTTTCACACTTGTTTGTTATGTATAAAATTCCACATGTGTCAATTCATAGTTTTGATGCCTTCAGTGTGAATCTATAATTTTCATAGTCATGAAAATAAAGAAAACTCTTTAAATGAGAAGGTGTGTCCAAACTTTTGGTCTGTACTGTATATCCATATCTATTTGTTTATATGTTTTGACCACTGAGCCCAAATTTTTTCATGTCTATAACCTATGTTGCTCTTAATATATCCTACTCTTTCTATTATACAATTGGAGTTCATCAAATTTTCCCATTCTTTTATTGTTGGTACCTCAGGGCGCATCCATTTTCTTGCTATCAGTAAGCGAGCTATAAAACATGATTTGTATAACATAATTTCATTCTCCTTTGATAGCTCATGGGAAGTTTCACCCAAAATACATACAGAAGCCGTCCATTGGATCTTGAAACTAAAAATATCCCCGATTAATTCAATCAAACTGCACCAGAATGGTTGAATCTTTGGGCACCTCCACCACATATGGATAATATCCGCTTTATCATTCATACATCTAGGACATAATCCGGGCGTTTTAGCTGAAACTTTCTTGAGCCATTTTGGTGTTATATATAAACGGTGTAATATCATAAACTGAGTTACCCTATGAGAGGGGTTCCTCAGATATGGTTTAAAACACCAAAATTTCCCCCACTGATCGTCTGTTATTATCCCTATATCATTCTCCCATTTTAATTTACTATTACAAATAAATCCCTCACTTCTAGTTTTTCGTATCTTTTTATACAAGCTTGACACCAATTTGTGCTTACCTTTCCAGCCTAATATATAATTCATCACCTTGTGTGATTTTATCACTATATCTTCCTTTTTTATAACCGTTTTAACAATATCCACCATCTGAATATATCTAAAATAACTTTGTCTATCTTCCCTTACATTCATTAATAATGTGTCCCTATCCTTCAGTGTTTCATTTTGAAAATATTGTGAAATATACCATAAACCCTTATCAGTCCAGTATTTGGCCTTTTTCAAAAAGGTAGCATTACCTAAACTCCTATTATACCATAATGGTGTGACTTTAATCTGCCCCTCTAAATTCAGTGATTTTTTGACTTTACTCCATACCTTCACCAATGATTTTACCAATGGGATTTTATATAGGTGCATACTTTCCAGTTGTCCTGATTCGAGTAATGTAAATATATCTTGTAAGCCACCCTCACTCTTATATACCAAATGGCTCAGAAAGTCCACCTGTGTCCAATTCATCATTGTTGCAATATTAGCTACCATATAGTACAATCTGATATCTGGGACCTCTAGTCCTCCTTGTTCGTAAGATCTTGTAAGCCAATACATCTTTTTCCTTACCCTTTTGTTTGACCAGATTAATACATTGAATAATTTCTCTATGTCATGAAAAACTGATTCCCCCAGGTAAATGGGACTGTTTCTAATGACGTAGAGCAACTGGGGTAACAGTATCATTTTAATTAGTCCAATTCGGTCTGCTTTGTTTATTGGTAGTTTATTCCAGACTTTAATCTTCTCCTTCATCTTATCAAGTAATGGTTTAATGTTCAGTGCTATAAATTTATTAGGGTCCTTAGATATTTCCAGGCCTAAGTATTTGAAGCTGTCTTGGGGGCTAAGAATCTTTAATTTTGCCTCTGAGATCACATTCTTGTCATTCAGAGGAAGCAGAATCGATTTATCCCAGTTAATTAGAATACCCGATTGTCTACCAAACTCCTCCACCAGCGACATGACACGTTGCAGATCCTTATTTGTATCATCCAGGAAGAAGAGCAGATCATCTGCATATAGAGAGATTTTGTCCTCACTCCCTCTTAGTCCAAAGCCCCGCAGATCCACGTCCTGCCTGACCTTTATAGCCAGGATTTCTATTGTCAGGGAAAAAACCAAGGGGGAGAGAGGACAACCCTGTCTCACCCCTCGTTCTATACGGAAGCTATCAGATAATATACCATTAACTGATATTCTGGCTTTGGAGTCTTTATATATAATCTTCATCCAGTCTATAAATCCTGGGCCAATACCAAATTTTGTCATAGCTTATCATACAAAGTCCCAGTTCACAGAGTCAAATGCTTTATGCGCATCTAATGATAGAATAGAGCACAATTCTTTATTATTCTCTGTAAACTGGATATTTGCAAAGACCCTAAGCAAGCCCATTGTTGTAGACCTATCCGGAATGAATCCGTTTTGGTCCACATGGATCAGCTGTACTATGACCTTCCTCAACCTTTTCGCCAAAATCCTAGCCAGAATTTTACAGTCATTATTCATAAGTGAAATTGGGCGATACGATATGGGATCCAATCGGTCCTTATCTTTTTTTGGGATTAAAATAATCGTCGCGTCTCCCATAGACTCTGGGAGGGATCCTGTACCTTTTGAGTATTCAAATACTTCCATAAGTCTATTTGCCCAGAATCCTTTATCTCTTTTATATAATTCATTTGGAATACCGTCCGGGCCTGATGTTTTACCAAGTGGTGCTTCATTTATTGCTACTAATATCTCGTTTATGGATATAGGGCGGTCTAATGCTGTCTGTTGATCATCATTGAGTTTTGGGGTTCTTATTTCTCGCACATATTTTATCATCTCTTCTCCATGTAACTTGGTTTTTACTGAGTACAGTTCTTTATAAAAGGTCTTGAATATATCCCGTATTTTTTCCTGATCATTATATAGTAGGCCATCTTTTCCTCTAATTGCGGCGATATTCTCAACCGCCTCCATGTTCTTAATTATTTTGGCTAGGACTTTACCCGATTTTTGCAAACTTCTGACGCTGAATTTTACAGTGAGGACGCAGAAGAGGTTTTCTTCTGATGACTTTTCCATGAATGCCATATTTGTGCAGGTGTGACTGAACAGTAGAGCAATGTACCACAACTCCAGATTCTGCTAAGTCTTCCTGAAGGTCTTTTGCAGTGAAGTGGGGGTTCTGATTTGCCTTTCTAGCAATCCTATGAGCAGCTGTCTCAGAGATTTATTTTGGTCTTCCAGACCTTTTCTTGACCTTCACTGTTCCTGTTAACTGCCATTTCTTAATTAAATTTCAAACTAGGTGTGATCTCTTGTCTGACTACCCATGAGGAAAGGACAACCTGAACACATTTTGCTATCTTCTTATAGCCTTCTCCTGCTGTCTGGGCCTCAACCATTTTCATTTTCAGAGTTTTAGGCGCTGCTTAGAGGAATCCATGGTTGCTGTTTTTTGGGACAAGGCTAGAGGAGTCTGGGTGTTTATAAAGCTTTGAAATTTGCATAATTTGGCCTTTCCTAACAATGACTGTCAACAAGCGTTAACCCTAACAGGCTATTTAAGGTCTGAGACCTTAGTCAAAGTTATCTGAGCCCTCAAATCTCCTTGGGTTCTCATACATTTGCAAGGTACTCATTTACTTTCTAAAATTGTACAAAACCAAACACTAATATTGTTTAAAATGTGGAAAAGTGTGTTTCATCTTTAACTTTGCCTTTTTGGAGATCATTACTATTCACAGTAACAGTAATTTTGAGCAGGGGTGTCCAAACTTTTGCATGCCACAGTAAATGACACACAATTTGTAATAAATGAAAAAACAAAACAAAAAAAAAACAACAATTTTTTGTGATCACAATATCATGGTTACATGACATTGCATGTCCCTTCAGTACCATACCAATACATTATAATCAGTATTACCTTGTGTTCTGCATTGAGAGCACTGTTACCTTTATTTTTTTCTTAGATAAGCAGTTTGTAGTGTGAAAATGTTGTAGATGTGTGCTTCCTTTACTAAAGGGAATAATGAGTTTTTAGCAAGTGCCTGCAGCCTGCCTCTCTAAACAAAAGATTCATACGTACCTGGTCCCCGCAACTCCGTACCTCTGAGCTGCCTCTGCTGTGTCCATATTCTGGTTCTCGCAGTAACACCGGTGCAGCAAGGGCTTGGTCACATGCACTGCTGTCTTTACTGACTCCAGAGGTGACATGGCCACAGTCAGCACATCACTGCTGAGGCCAGTCATTGGCTGCAGTGAAGCTTGTGAGCATGCCCATGCTGTGCTAGATGTAATATTGTTGGGACTGGGACATGGACACACCGAAGGCAGCATGGAGGACCAGTGTGGCAGGGAGCAGGTAAGTATGATTTTTCTGTTTAGAATGGGAGGCTACGGTCACTTGCTAAAAACTCATTATTCCCGGAGAACCCCTTTAAAAGTGTTTAAAGGGGTTCTCCAGAACATTAATTTTAATGGGCTTGTTTTGCCATTATTATTTTTTTTAAGGTCAGAATGGTTTAAAAAAATTTGTTATCTCTCAGATCCCCTGCCACCTCCCGCGTCACCCATAAGTCTCTACTTACATATTACAGGATACAGGAAATGTTACCGCTCAGCCAATCACTGTGAATGAGGAACAGTTGTCCATCTCTGTGTCTGGGCAGGAATAACAGCAGTCAAAGGCTTTCTCTATGAGCCCTGGAAACATTCAACTAGCATAGAAGAACTGGCAGATCTGCTTAAGGCTACATTCACACGACCGTATGTGTTTTGCGGTCCGCAAATTGCGGATCCACAAAACACGGATACGGGCCGTGTGAATGTAGCCGGCCCTATGATAGAAATGCCTATTCTTGTCCGCAATTGCGAACAAGAATAGGACATGCTCTATCTTTTTTGCGGGTCCGCGGAACTGATCTATGGATGCGGACAGCACACTGTGTGCTGTCCGCATCTTTTGCGGCTCCATTGAAATGAATGGGTCCGCACCCGTTCCGCAAAATTGTGGAACGGATGCGGAGCCAAAAATACGGTCGTGTGAATGCACCCTTAGGTGAACTCACACAATCTTTCATAATGTAGCACATTATCTTTTGCATTTTAGCTCCCCTTTACTAAAGGGTTCTCTCTAGGATTTTACTATTGGCCTATCCTCAGGATAGGCGATCAATATCTGATTGGCAGGGGTCTGACAACTCCGAATCCCTGTTGATCAGTTGTTTTGCAGTAGTTCCAGGCCGGTGCTTGAACTACACTGGTCAGTCCATTGTGTTCTGAACAGAGATGGTTACTGCAGCATTACTCACATTGAAGTCAATGCACAATGGATGGGGTTCAGTTCCAGCGCTGACTTCTAGCACTGGAGCTAATCCAAAACATCTGATCATTGGGGGTACAGGGAGTCAAACTCCGGCCGATAAGATATCCTGAAGATAGCCCATCAATAGTAAAATCCTGGAGAACCCGTTTAATACATACTTATATTAATCATTGTTCATTTTTCTACGGTCTCATGGTAGAAAAAGCTTATGCAGTATATAAAGACTTTATAATGTATTCATGTATTTGCTGTGGGCTTCCGCTGCTGTGCTTGAATTCACTTTGAACGGACAGTTGTCTGGATATTCCCCAATTACATTTTTACTACAGCAGACCTTGGCAGCCAGACAAGAATACTTCCACTTTTCCAACATATTTTGCAGTGTAGTGTAAAATTGTAAGTAACCCTAAATGCTGCAAGGAGACTTATATTTGACCGGTATCAGAATTATTAAGCAAATATCTGTAAATGATCATATTACACTGCTCAAAAAAATAAAGGGAACACTTAAACAACACAATGTAACTCCAAGTCAATCACACTTCTGTGAAATCAAACTGTCCACTTAGGAAGCAACACTGAGTGACAATCAATTTCACAAAATGTCACATCTTAAGGCCACTTAGGAAGCAACACTGAGTGACAATCAATTTCACATGCTGTTGAGCAAATGGGATAGACAACAGGTGGAAATTATAGGCAATTAGCAAGACACCCCCAATAAAGGAGTGGTTCTGCCGGTGGTAACCACAGACCACTTCTCAGTTCCCCTGTAGAAGAGTGTGCCCCGGAGAATTTGGTGCTGTTCTCCCCTTCACTGCAGCCCGGCCCAGGGAACGTCAAAACTGTGAGTAAAGAACTAGCTGCCACTATTCCTCGGTACACCTTCACCTCACAAGTTGTACCCCTGTGGCCTGTGTGTTGCATGTATCTATCATCCTGATCGGTGATGAAGCCATTGATGAAACATGTTTGGGAGTGGAGTTATTTTTGGCTTTTTTTTTTTTACTAATCCCGTACAGTACATGGCATACACTTAGGCTGTCTGGACCTGCACCAGATTTATCACAGAGGCTCAGGCTGGATGACAACTATGGTGCAGGGATAAATACTTTTCTCTAACTTTATACTGACTACTGATTGACTTCGTTTAAGACAGAATTTTACACCAGAATTGTGATGCAATTTTGGCACAAAATGTCACATCTTAAGGCCACTTAGGAAGCAACACTGAGTGACAATCAATTTCACATGCTGTTGTGCAAATGGGATAGACAACAGTTGGAAATTATAGGCAATTAGCAAGACACCCCCAATAAAGGAGTGGTTCTGCAGGTGGTAACCACAGACCACTTCTCAGTTCCTATGCTTCCTGGCTGATGTTTTGGTCACTTTTGAATGCTGGCGGTGCTTTCACTCTAGTGGTAGCATGAGACGGAGTCTACAACCCACACAAGTGGCTCAGGTAGTGCAGCTTATCCAGGATGGCACATCAATGCGAGCTGTGGCAAGAAGGTTTGCTGTGTCTGTCAGCGTAGTGTCCAGAGCATGGAGGCGCTACCAGGAGACAGGCCAGTACATCAGGAGACGTGGAGGAGGCCGTAGGAGGTCAACAACCCAGCAGCAGGACCGCTACCTCCACCTTTGTGCAAGGAGGAACAGGAGGAGCACTGCCAGAGCCCTGCAAAATGACCTCCAGCAGGCCACAAATGTGCATGTGTCTGCTCAAACGGTCAGAAACAGACTCCATGACGGTGATATGAGGGCCCGACGTCCACAGGTGGGGGTTGTGCTTACAGCCCAACACCGTGCAGGACGTTTGGCATTTGCCAGAGAACACCAAGATTGGCAAATTCGCCACTGGCGCCCTGTGCTCTTCACAGATGAAAGCAGGTTCACACTGAGCACATGTGACAGACGTGACAGAGTCTGGAGACGCCGTGGAGAACGTTCTGCTGCCTGCAACATCCTCCAGCATGACCGGTTTGGCATTTGGTCAGTAATGGTGTGGGGTGGCATTTCTTTGGAGGGCCGCACAGCCCTCCCTGTGCTCGCCAAAGGTAGCCTGACTGCCATTAGGTACCGAGATGAGATCCTCAGACCCCTTTTGAGACCATATGCTGGTGCGGTTGGCCCTGGGTTCCTCCTAATGCAAGACAATGCTAGACCTCATGTGGCTGGAGTGTGTCAGCAGTTCCTGCAAGACGAAGGCATTGATGCTATGGACTGGCCCGCCCGTTCCCCAGACCTGAATCCAATTGAGCACATCTGGGACATCATGTCTCGCTCTATCCACCAACGTCACGTTGCACCACAGACTGTCCAGGAGTTGGCAGATGCTTTAGTCCAGGTCTGGGAGGAGATCCCTCAGGAGACCGTCCGCCACCTCATCAGGAGCATGCACAGGCGTTGTAGGGAGGTCATACAGGCACGTGGAGGCCACAAACACTACTGAGCCTCATTTTGGCTTGTTTTAAGGACATTACATCAAAGTTGGATCAGCCTGTAGTGTGTTTTTCCACTTTAATTTTGAGTGTGACTCCAAATCCAGACCTCCATGGGTTGAAAAATTTGATTTCCATTTTTTTATTTTTGTGTGATTTTGTTGTCAGCACATTCATCTATGTAAAGAACAAAGTATTTCTGAAGAATATTCAATTAATTCAGATCTAGGATGTGTTATTTTTGTGTTCCCTTTATTTTTTTGAGCAGTGTATTTAGGTACGTATGCCGCGTCCCACTTGATGTGTGTATGGGCCACTGCAAAGTTGTCATGTTCCATGTTATGTTATTAGCATATTTCTGTGACTTAGCAGTAAAATCCCTGTTAACAGGCTGTCAGGTGCACTACACTTATTCCACCACTAGATGGGGATAGCACCATAGTCTATATATACCACAGTTCAGGCCTAGTTTTGAGGAGTAGTAGTTGCAGGGGTGACAGTGCAGTTGCTAGCAGTGTTAGTGAAAGTCCGCTCAAGTGAGAAGGAGTGGGTAAAGTCACAAAGGACAATAGCCATTTTACCAGGCTTTAAAATTTGTAAAAATTGGCACATTTTCCTATTTTCAACTGCAATATTTCACATACATACATACATACATAAATACTATTCAATATTTTTATCAGAAATATATTTCCACATCTTTACTTTATTTTGGCTGCACTTACAATTTTTTTTTACTATTTTTTATTTAATTTAGATGTGGGGGGCGCCCTAATAACTTTATTTAACACATCTGGGGGCCATATTGCCCCGATCGGGCTGCTGGGGGACCCGATCGGAGCATAATTTGAACTTCTCTCTCCTGAGGAGAGAGACCTTACTGAGAGCAGCAGTGAGCGGCGGTGAGCAGCGGCGGCCGGCTTTCAGTCTGCACATGCGCTGGGCTGCCGCCGCCATCTTTCTTGAGGGTAAGGGGGGGGATGGGGGTGAGGATCGGGACCCAGCTTAGGGCCAGAAGCGCTGGGGGACCCGATCGCTGCACTGGAGACTTTTTCCCTCCTCTGTTACATAAGAGGAGGGAGAAAGTTTAGTGCGGGCAGCTCCGCTGCCGGCTTTTTCTGTGATCGCCGTGATAAAGTGTATCACGGCGATCACGTGATCAGAGACCGATTGTCACGGTCTCTGATCACTGCCCGAGCCCTCAGCTACCTCCGGTAGCTGCGGGCACGGAGCTACAGCGCTTGATTTTATCGCTAACTTGGGCTGAAGTGCCGCCGTAAAAAGGCGGCGCTCCAGCCCAAGGCCCCTTAGTGACCGCCGTAAAAACACATATGGGTGGTCACTAAGGGGTTTAGGACCTTTGGATTCCAGGTGAAGGATGAGCACCACCATTAGCCCCACCATTAATAAGCTGGAGAAAAAGGACCAGATTCAGGACTAAATACCAGTGAGTACACAACCTCCTTCCATAGCCTGAGATATAGCCACATATATAGCCTGTTACCCGGATTTACAGCATTCAACCCCCATATACATGAGAGACTGTTTATATCTGGATGTAAATTGCTGTCAAGACCCTGTTTACAGTAAAGTTCTTAGTTGGATTTCGAACCCTGTCTCATTCTTCCACTACCATACTACAATCACTCTCATCGTTTTGCACCACTAAGGTGCTGGCGTCACCAATTTACCTAATTCAGGGGCCCAGCCGCACAAGCACGCTGAAATCCAGTCACCATCAAGGGCACCTCAATCACCACCTGGCCGGTGTCCCCTGTAGAAGAGTGTGCCCCGGAGAATTTGGTGCTGTTCTCCCCTTCACTGCAGCCCGGCCCAGGGAACGTCAAAACTGTGAGTAAAGAACTAGCTGCCACTATTCCTCGGTACACCTTCACCTCACAAGTTGTACCACTGTGGCCTGTGTGTTGCATGTATCTATCATCCTGATCGGTGATGAAGCCATTGATGAAACATGTTTGGGAGTGGAGTTATTTTTGGCTTTTTTTTTTTTTTACTAATCCCGTACAGTACATGGCATACACTTAGGCTGTCTGGACCTGCACCAGATTTATCACAGAGGCTCAGGCTGGATGACAACTATGGTGCAGGGATAAATACTTTTCTCTAACTTTATACTGACTACTGATTGACTTCGTTTAAGACAGAATTTTACACCAGAATTGTGATGCAATTTTGGCACAAAATGTCACATCTTAAGGCCATGCCCTTTTCATGTGAAGCTCCCTCCCTTTCTGCTATTCCCTCTTTTGAGCACATCAGAAAAAAAGTGTAGAAGACCTAGCTGTGCCAAACTGCGCATGTGCCACTTTTTAGATAAATTCTAGGAGTAGACACTTCAGGAAATCTGGGTCAGTATGTCCAGCGAATAACTCTTTCTTCATTGTGTATTCCCCTATAGAGAAGGTATTGTCAAAACTCCTGAAAAATTGCCAAGAGATACAGCATGCTGTGTTTCTGAGAAGACGTCAGAAAGACAAAAAAAATCACCTCATTAACAAAAGCTCCAGTACCAAAAAAAAACTAAAGACTTGTGTGTCCGGCGTTCATATTTCTCATAGACCTTCAGCTAACATCAGGAGCTGGTGTTTTTACAGCAAAAACACACGAATAAATGCAAAAGTGCAGAAAAACTGTTCCATTAAAAAACTATATCTGAAATCAGCCTAAGGATACCACATAGTTTTATTTCTGACATTTAGTGGTCAAAAGTTGCTTAAAAAATGTCTGACTTGATCAATGTGTTTTTGCCCATTCAGTGTATTTTAAAACCTGGCATTTTTATATACCATTAAAATAGTCGATGGGAGAAAAATGCCAAGCATTGAGGGAAAAACAACAGACCAGGGCATACCTCAATTTGAAAAAAAAAAACACTGACCCTAAAACACACCTCAAGGGTAAAAAACACAACAAAAAAAGGTCTGTTTTGTTCTGTGTCTAAAATTTCTCATAGACTTACATACATTTGGAGCTGCGTTTTAAGTCTAAAAGCTGTGCCAAAAAATGCTTGTGCAGCATGCCCAGGAGAAGCTAGTGGAGGATGGAAGTAGTAGTAGCTCTGGTGATGATAACTGAACACTCGGATCACAGTGGCAATCCTCACACTGATACCACCTAGGACAGTGATGGCTAACCTCCGGCACTCCAGCTGTGGTGAAACTACAACTCCCAGCATGCTCTATTCATTCCTATAGAGTTCTGAAAACAGCTAAGCAAGTGTGCATCTTGGGAGTTGTAGTTTTACCACAGCTGGAGTGTCGGAGGTTAGCCATCATAGACCTAGGACCCTGCAGTGACAGTAGGGCACACCCTTTCTCCCGTTGGGGCACACCCTGGCATTGTGGTTCCTGCTTGGTGATTGTTGGAGTACCCTTGGTGTTAAGTGTTTTTGGCAGGGTACAAAGCTGAAGTGTGGATGCAGATGCAATGGCCAGTGAATGGTGATAGAGTCAGTGACCAGGCTAGTTGGTGCAAAGAAATAAATCTCTCTTAAAGGGGTTCTGCGGGAATTAAGAAAATAAAAATACTTAAATATTCCCTTATTATAAATATATTCCCAAATACCATTCATTAGCTATAATGGTTCATTTTGTCTAGGGAGCAATCATTAGGAGAAATAAAATGGCCGCCTTCCTATTAGTAGACACAAAACCTGTCCTAATCACACAGCAGGACAAGTTACTTCACAGCACTGAGGTAAAGAGCTACCTTATCCTCCCCTCTGCTCTGCTTGTCAGGAATTATGATCCTGAATAGAAATGGCCTTGCGGTTCGCCCGGTGGTCGTTTCGCGGCGAACTTTGCGTGTTCGCGATTCGCCAAACATGCGAACATATGCCAATATTCACGTCCGCCATATTCTTTTACATTGTGAAGAACTTTGACCCATGACACATCCATCAGGTGGTACAGGACAGCCAATTGAGACGTTTCAGCACATGGACATACCCCCTACCTTATAAATAAACCTGATCTGGCCGCCATTTTACATTCAGTATTTTGCCAGTGTAGGGAGAGGTTGCTGTGTGGAGCAGGGACAGACTGTTAGGGACTGTTATGGGACTACTTAAAAGTGGCACTATTGAAGGCAACAGAAAATTGCATTAGGCTTATCAGTAAGTTAAGTAACTTATCAGTATAAAACAAACCAAAATGAGGATGACAGGCAAATTTATAAGATTAGGCAGAGAGAGGCCAAACAAGTTATAAGAGCTTCTAAAGCACAGGCAGAAGAGAAATTAGCTCAGTCAGTGAAAAAAGGCGATAAGACATTCTTCAGATACATAAATGAAAAAAGGAAACTAAAACAAGGAATTACCAAATTAAAAACAAAAGAAGGAAGGTATATGGAAGAAGATAAAGAACTAGCTGACTGCCTCAATGAATACTTCTGTTCAGTTTTTACAAAAGAAAATGAAGGAAAAGGACCTCAGTTAGGAAAGAAGACTAATGAATCTTTTGATGCATGTGTCTTTACAGAGGAGGAGGTTCTAAGTCAGCTGTCTAAAATTAATACAAATAAGTCACAGGGGCCTGATGGAATACACCCAAAGCTATTAAAAGAGCTCAGCGGTTAACTAGCAAAACCATTAACAGATTTATTTAACCAATCACTGGCAACAGGAGTCGTCCCAGAAGATTGGAAATTGGCAAATGTTGTGCCCATTCACAAGAAAGGTAGTAGGGAGGAATCGGGCAACTATAGGCCAGTAAACCTGACATCAATAGTGGGGAAATGAATGGAAACCATACTTAACCACCTCAGCCCCCAGTGCTTAAACACCCTGAAAGACCAGGCCACTTTTTACACTTCTGACCTACACTATTTTCACCGTTTATTGCTCGGTCATGCAACTTACCACCCAAATGAATTTTACCTCCTTTTCTTCTCACTAATAGAGCTTTCATTTGGTGGTATTTCATTGCTGCTGACATTTTTACTTTTTTTGTTATTAATCGAAATTTAATGATTTTTTTGCAAAAAAATGACATTTTTCACTTTCAGTTGTAAAATTTAGCAAAAAAAACGAGATCCATATAGAAATTTTGCTCTAAATTTATTGTTCTACATGTCTTTGATAAAAAAAAAATGTTTGGGTAAAAAAAAAAAAATGGTTTGGGTAAAAGTTATAGCGTTTACAAACTATGGTACAAAAATGTGAATTTCCGCTTTTTGAAGCAGCTCTGACTTTCTGAGCACCTGTCATGTTTCCTGAGGTTCTACAATGGCCAGACAGTACAAACACCCCACAAATGACCCCATTTCGGAAAGTACACACCCTAAGGTATTCGCTGATGGGCATAGTGAGTTCATAGAACTTTTTATTTTTTGTCACAAGTTAGCGGAAAATGATGATTTTTTTTTTTTTTTTCTTTTCTTACAAAGTCTCATATTCCACTAACTTGTGACAAAAAATAAAAACTTCTATGAACTCACTATGCCCATCACGAAATACCTTGGGGTCTCTTCTTTCCAAAATGGGGTCACTTGTGGGGTAGTTATACTGCCCTGGCATTCTAGGGACCCAAATGTGTGGTAAGGAGTTTGAAATCAAATTCTGTAAAAAATGACCTGTGAAATCCGAAAGGTGCTCTTTGGAATATGGGCCCCTTTGCCCACCTAGGCTGCAAAAAAGTGTCACACATCTGGTATCTCTGTATTCAGGAGAAGTTGAGGAATGTGTTTTGGGGTGTCTTTTTACATATACCCATGCTGGGTGAGATAAATATCTTGGTCAAATGCCAACTTTGTATAAAAAAATGGGAAAAGTTGTCTTTTGCCAAGATATTTCTCTCACCCAGCATGGGTATATGTAAAATGACACCCCAAAACACATTCCCCAACTTCTCCCGAGTACGGCGATACCAGATGTGTGACACTTTTTTGCAGCCTAGGTGGGCAAAGGGGCCCATATTCCAAAGAGCACCTTTCGGATTTCACAGGTCATTTTTTACAGAATTTGATTTCAAACTCCTTACCACACATTTGGGCCCCTAGAATGCCAGGGCAGTATAACTACCCCACAAGTGACCCCATTTTGGAAAGAAGACACCCCATGGTATTCCGTGAGGGGCATGGCAAGTTCCTAGAATTTTTTATTTTTTGTCACAAGTTAGTGGAAAATGATGATTTTTTTTTTTTTCATACAAAGTCTCATATTCCACTAACTTGTGACAAAAAATAAAAACTTCCATGAACTAACTATGCCCATCAGCGAATACCTTGGGGTCTCTTATTTCCAAAATGGGGTCACTTGTGGGGTAGTTATACTGCCCTGGCATTCTAGGGGCCCAAATGTGTGGTAAGGAGTTTGAAATCAAATTCTGTAAAAAATGACCAGTGAAATCCGAAAGGTGCTCTTTGGAATATGGGCCCCTTTGCCCACCTAGGCTGCAAAAAAGTGTCACACATCTGGTATCTCTGTATTCAGGAGAAGTTGAGGAATGTGTTTTGGGGTGTCTTTTTACATATACCCATGCTGGGTGAGATAAATATCTTGGTCAAATGCCAACTTTGTATAAAAAAATGGGAAAAGTTGTCTTTTGCCAAGATATTTCTCTCACCCAGCATGGGTATATGTAAAATGACACCCCAAAACACATTCCCCAACTTCTCCTGAGTACGGAGATACCAGATGTGTGACACTTTTTTGCAGCCTAGATGGGCAAAGGGGCCCATATTCCAAAGAGCACCTTTCGGATTTCACAGGTCATTTTTTACAGAATTTGATTTCAAACTCCTTACCACACATTTGGGCCCCTAGAATGCCAGGGCAGTATAACTACCCCACAAGTGACCCCATTTTGGAAAGAAGAGACCCCAAGGTATTCGCTGATGGGCATAGTGAGTTCATGGAAGTTTTTATTTTTTGTCACAAGTTAGTGGAATATGAGACTTTGTATGAAAAAAAATAAATAAAAAAATCAGCATTTTCCACTAACTTGTGACAAAAAATAAAAAATTCTAGGAACTCGCTATGCCCCTCACGGAATACCTTGGGGTGTCTTCTTTCCAAAATGGGGTCACTTGTGGGGTAGTTATACTGCCCTGGCATTTTCCAGGGGCCCTAATGTGTGGTAAGTAGGTAAATGACCTGTGAAATCCTAAAGGTGCTCTTTGGAATATGGGCCCCTTTGCCCACCTAGGCTGCAAAAAAGTGTCACACATGTGGTATCGCCGTATTCAGGAGAAGGTGGGGAATGTGTTTTGGGGTGTCATTTTACATATACCCTTGCTGGGTGAGAGAAATATCTTGGCAAAAGACAACTTTTCCCATTTTTTTATACAAAGTTGGCATTTGACCAAGATATTTCTCTCACCCAGCATGGGTATATGTAAAATGACACCCCAAAACACATTCCCCAACTTCTCCTGAGTACGGCGATACCAGATGTGTGACACTTTTTTGCAGCCTAGATGCGCAAAGGTGCCCAAATTCCTTTTAGGAGGGCATTTTTAGACATTTGGATACCAGACTTCTTCTCACGCTTTGGGGCCCCTAGAATGCCAGGGCAGTATAAATACCCCACATGTGACCCCATTTTGGAAAGAAGACACCCCAAGGTATTCAATGAGGGGCATGGCGAGTTCATAGAAATTTTTTTTTTTTGGCACAAGTTAGCGGAAATTGATATTTTTAATTTTTTTCTCACAGTCTCCCTTTCCGCTAACTTGGGACAAAAATTTCAATCTTTCATGGACTCAATATGCCCCTCACGGAATACCTGGGGGTGTCTTCTTTCCGAAATGGGGTCACATGTGGGGTATTTATACTGCCCTGGCATTCTAGGGGCCCTAAAGCGTGAGAAGAAGTCTGGAATATAAATGTCTAAAAAATTTTACGCATTTGGATTCCGTGAGGGGTATGGTGAGTTCATGTGCGATTTTAATTTTTGACACAAGTTAGTGGAATATGAGACTTTGTAAGAAAAAAAAAAAAAAATTCCGCTAACTTGGGCCAAAAAAATGTCTGAATGGAGCCTTACAGGGGGGTGATCAATGACAGGGGGGTGATCAATGACAGGGGGGTGATCAATGACAGGGGGGTGATCAATGACAGGGGGAGTGATCAATGACAGGGGTGGTGATCAATGACAGGGGGGTGATCAGGGAGTCTATATGGGGTGATCACCACAGTCATTGATCACGCCCCTGTAAGGCTTCATTCAGACGTCCGGACGCGTTTTGCGGATCCGATCCATCTATCAGTGCATCCGTAAAAATCATGCAGACATCTGAATGGAGCTTTACAGGGGGGTGATCAATGACAGGGGGGTAATCAATGACAGGGGGGTGATCAATGACAGGGGGGAGATCAGGGAGTCTATATGGGGTGATCACCACAGTCATTGATCACGCCCCTGTAAGGCTTCATTCAGACGTCCGGATGCGTTTTGCGGATCCGATCCATCTATCAGTGGATCCGTAAAAATCATGCGGACGTCTGAATGGAGCTTTACAGGGGGGTAATCAATGACAGGGGGGTGATCAGGGAGTCTATATGGGGTGATAACCACAGTCATTGATCATGCCCCTGTAAGGCTTCATTCAGACGTCCGGATGCGTTTTGCGGATCCGATCCATCTATCAGTGCATCCGTAAAAATCATGCGGACATCTGAATGGAGCTTTACAGGGGGGTAATCAATGACAGGGGGGTGAGCAGGGAGTCTATATGGGGTGATCACCACAGTCATTGATCATGCCCCTGTAAGGCTTCATTCAGACGTCCGGATGCGTTTTGCGGATCCGATCCATCTATCAGTGGATCCGTAAAAATCATGCGGACGTCTGAATGGAGCTTTACAGGGGGGTAATCAATGACAGGGGGGTGATCAGGGAGTCTATATGGGGTGATCACCACAGTCATTGATCACGCCCCTGTAAGGCTTCATTCAGACGTCCGGATGCGTTTTGCGGATCCGATCCATCTATCAGTGGATCCGTAAAAATCATGCGGACGTCTGAATGGAGCTTTACAGGGGGGTGATCAATGACAGGGGGGTAATCAATGACAGGGGGGTGATCAGGGAGTCTATATGGGGTGATCACCACAGTCATTGATCACGCCCCTGTAAGGCTTCATTCAGACGTCCGGATGCGTTTTGCGGATCCGATCCATCTATCAGTGCATCCGTAAAAATCATGCGGACATCTGAATGGAGCTTTACAGGGGGGTGATCAATGACAGGGGGGTAATCAATGACAGGGGGGTGATCAGGGAGTCTATATGGGGTGATAACCACAGTCATTGATCATGCCCCTGTAAGGCTTCATTCAGACGTCCGGATGCGTTTTGCGGATCCGATCCATCTATCAGTGCATCCGTAAAAATCATGCGGACATCTGAATGGAGCTTTACAGGGGGGTGATCAGGGAGTCTATATGGGGTGATCACCACAGTCATTGATCATGCCCCTGTAAGGCTTCATTCAGACGTCCGGATGCGTTTTGCGGATCCGATCCATCTATCAGTGGATCCGTAAAAATCATGCGGACGTCTGAATGGAGCTTTACAGGGGGGTAATCAATGACAGGGGGGTAATCAATGACAGGGGGGTGATCAGGGAGTCTATATGGGGTGATCACCACAGTCATTGATCACGCCCCTGTAAGGCTTCATTCAGACGTCCGGATGCGTTTTGCGGATCCGATCCATCTATCAGTGGATCCGTAAAAATCATGCAGACGTCTGAATGGAGCTTTACAGGGGGTTGATCAATGACAGGGGGTAATCAATGACAGGGGGGTGATCAGGGAGTCTATACGGGGTGATCAGGGGTGATGAGGGGCTAATAAGGGGTTAATAAGTGACGGGGGGGCGGGGGTGTAGTGTAGTGTAGTGGTGCTTGGTGCTACTTTACTGAGCTACCTGTGTCCTCTGGTGGTCGATCCAAACAAAGGGGACCACCAGAGGACCAGGTAGCAGGTATATTAGACGCTGTTATCAAAACAGCGTCTAATATACCTGTTAGGGGTTAAAAAAAACACATCTCCAGCCTGCCAGCGAACGATCGCCGCTGGCAGGCTGGAGATCAACTCTCTTACCTTCCGTTCCTGTGAGCGCGCGCGCCTGTGTGCGCGCGTTCACAGGAAGTCTCGCGTCTCGCGAGATGACGCATATATGCGTGACTGTGCGCAGCGCTGCCCCCTTCGGAACGCGATCCTGCGTTAGGCGGTCCGGAGGTGGTTAAGGAGAGGATTGTGGAACATCTAAAATCCCATGGATTGAAAGATGAAAAACAGCATGGGTTTACTTCAGGGAGATCATGTCAAACTAATCTTATAGATTATTTTGATTGGGTGACTAAAATAATAGATGGCGGAGGTGCAGTAGACATCGCTTATCTGGACTTTAGTAAGGCTTTTGATACTGTCCCACATAGAAGGCTTATCAATAAATTGCAGTCTTTGTGCGTGGACTTCCATATTGTTGAATGGATTAGGCAGTGGCTGAGGGACAGACAACAGAGGGTTGTAGTCAATGGAGTATATTCAGACCATGGTCTTGTTACCAGTGGGGTACCTCAGGGATCTGTTCTGGGACCCATATTGTTTAATATCTTTATCAGCGAAATTGTAGAAGGCCTCAATGGTAAGGTGTGTCTTTTTGCTGATGACACAAAGATTTGTAACAGGGTTTATGTTCCTGGAGGGATACACCAAATGGAAAAGGATTTAGGAAAACTAGAGGAATGGTCAAAAATCTGGTAACTAAAATTTATTGTTGATAAGTGCAAGATAATGCACCTGGGATGTAAAAACCCAAGAGCAGAATATAAAATCAGTGATACAGTCCTAACCTCAGTATCTGAGGAAAGGGATTTAGGGGTCATTATTTCAGAAGACCTAAAGGTAGGCAGACAATGTCATAGAGCAGCAGGAAATAGGGAGAGGCATTACCAGTAGAAAAAGGGAGGTGCTCATGCCGCTCTACAGAGCACTAGTGAGACCTCATTTGGAGTATTGTGCGCAGTACTGGAGACCATATCTCCAGAAGGATATTGATACTTTGGAGAGAGTTCAGAGAAGAGCTACTAAACTGGTACATGGATTGCAGGATAAAACTTACCAGGTAAGATTAAAGGACCTTAACATGTATAGCTTGGAAGAAAGACGAGACAGAGGGGATATGATAGAAACTTTTAAATACATAAAGGGAATCAACAAGGTAAAAGAGGAGAGAATATTTAAAAGAAGAAAAACTGCTACAAGAGGACATAGTTTTAAATTAGAGGGGCAAAGGTTTAAAAGTAATATCAGGAAGTATTACTTTACTGAGAGAGTAGTGGATGCATGGAATAGCCTTCCTGCAGAAGTGGTAGCTGCAAATACAGTGAAGGAGTTTAAGCATGCATGGGATAGGCATAAGTCCATCCTATATATAAGATAGGGCCAAGGGCTATTCATAGGATTCAGATATATTGGGCAGACTAGATGGGCCAAATGGTTCTTATCTGCCGACACATTCTATGTTTCTATGTTTCTATGACACCAAACGCTAGCTAATAGGGCCACAAAAGTCCTTTTAAAGGGAACCTGTCACCGGGATTTTGTGTATAGAGCTGAGGACATGGGTTGCTAGATGGCCGCTAGCATATCCGCAATACCCAGTCCCCATAGCTCTGTGTGCTTTTATTGTGGAAAAAAAACAATTTGATACATTCGCAAATTAACCTGAGATGAGTCCTGTCCCTGACTCATCTCAGGGACAGGACTCATCTCAGGTTAATTTGCATATGTATCAAATCGTTTTTCTTCTAGCAACCCATATCCTCAGCTCTATACCCAAAATCCAGGTGACAGGTTCCCTTTAAGGACTGGTATAGGTGGGCTATCTATAGGTGTGACATACTGAGGGGTGTAATATACTTATAATATACTTTCTAACATAGAAAGTATATTATAGTGCAATTGTATTGTGCAGCAGTTGTGTGCGGTTCTGCTGCGATACTGCGATAGTGCCAAACGCTATTGGAACAAATAAGTTGCCAACCATCTTTTCTGATCGCATCCAACTTCGGTCTGGTGGAAACGAGTTGCTGTAGTAGGCCGCGCCTATTTTGCACATACGCGAAAATAAATTGCTGATATTTCGCATTGAAAAAATAATGAATGGAGATCGCAAATTCGAATAATGCATCTGGTATGTCACTGTCCATGTTGTGGGACTATTTGTGCACTTCTAGTGATTATTTGGTGGCTGCAAATATGACCTGAAGGTTTTTCAGGTTCGCCTGCCATTCAAGTCTATGGGGCCCGCTGCGAACACACGGTTGGCGAACCGTCCCGGCCAATGTTCGTCCATCACTAATCCTGAATACAGATGATAAAATCTTCAACTGAATCTCTGTAGGAATGAAGATTATGAGGAGACACGAAGTACAGAGAGGACAGACAGGACAGGTAATGTGGGGCTGTGGTAATGGAGACTGCATACAAGTGCTGCTGCTCATTATCTACACCCCCACCCTCCTCTCTGTACTTCATGTCTCCTAATAAACTCCATTCCTACAGAGATTCATCTGAAGATCATATTAAACTGTATTCAGGATCATAATCCCTGCCAAGAGAGGAAGATGGCGCAGCTCTTTAACTTGTCCTCCTGTGTAATTAGGACAGGTTTTGCGTGGACTAGTAGGATGGCGGCCATTTTATTTCTTCTAATGATTGCTCCCCAGTCAAAAGGAGCCATTTTAACTAATGGAAGGTATTTGGGAATATATTTATAATGAAGTAATATTTAAGTATTTTCCTTTTCTTAATTCCCGGAGAACCACTTTAAGTGCAGAATAGGGGAAGTAGCATATTCTAAGAATATCAAGGCACATTTCCAAGCAAATCACAGTGCAATTACTTCCCAATAGCAATGTATGGATAGTAGCAACAATGGAATTTTGGTACTCCTTCTCTCTGTCTTTCTAAAGTCTCTCTGCAGAACCTTAGGCTTGCTATTGAAGTACTGGGTATGTGTTCTGCAATCCCTGGGCTGAGGGGTACAGAATTAAGATACAGCTGTCCAAACCATCTCAAAGTGTGAAAGGGTGATTTAGCAATGTTCCCTCTCACAGAAAAATCTTTGTTTACCATAAACATGAACAATACCTTGCTGAATGACTGCCATGCACGGCTTGTAGATTCTTCTACCTTCCATTTTCTTTTCTCTCTGGAGCACTTTTGTAGTACAGTAGCTTGCTTGGGTAGCTGTAGTCTCAGAGTTAGGGCTCAAGCTCACGAGCGTAAGCACTCAGTGCCCGTGCTGCGGACCTCAATTGCGGTCTGCAATGAACGGGCACGACTGTGGGGCAGCAGCATGCGGATTGTGGAACCTACTTTGCATGCACTACTTTTTTCTGGTGCGGAGGCACGGTCAGAAACACCACGGAAGCACTACTGTTAATAATGCACCTGTGCATGTTAATAGTTGTGGTGCATTTGACACCAGCTTGGGATAGATTAAGACTGGCAAGTTTAACGCCAGCCTTATGAAATCGTCCTCATTGACTCTAGATAAGAAAGAAATCTTAAAGACTGTACTGTTTGATCAACATGATGAAAAACTGGAGATATTAACAAGAAGTCAGAGCTTCGCTTCGCTTTGCTTCACTCACTTTGAGAACAAAGTAAATCTAATCTAATCCTGGATGCTGGAAATTTGGAGATGGTTTAGGCAATGTTTACCACATTTGTAAAGCAATGGATGCCGTAAAATAGACTTGTATTGTTTTTCACTTTGCAGTAAAGAGTAAAATTACACTGAAATCATTGCCCTTTGTCTGGCCTGTAAATTCAATTTGCTTTCTTAAATGAGCAACTATCTCTTCTTAATTGGATTAACTGTTATCAGGATGCAACGGTTCAGTGACAATGAAATTGAAATTCATAAAATTGTTCTTGTACCGAGAGTCTTTAAGTTGTCAACATGATTCCTTGTTTTTTCCCTCATACGACTTTATGTATTCCAGACTTACGAATTTCAAACCAGTTCTACAATCCACTTCTTCAACAAGGCCAATAAAGGTTCACATGTGGCAGATTTGTCACAAAAATTCATCTGTGTGCAGAAATCAATACTCATACTACAGAAACAACCATACTCAGTGTATGGAACATAGTTTCACTTGAAGAAAGTTCTATGACATATCCCCTGCATTTGAATGTGCCCTGAGAAGATTTGTGAGATAGTTCTCAAAATGCAGCCAGACTTTTAACAGGTTATTCTGTAAGGACCTATTTGCCGTTCAGTGGTGCAGTTATATGTTTTAAAGCCCTTTTTGGCGTGTATTAGTGGCAAAAAAATATACAGTCAGGTCCATAAATATTGGGACATCGACACAATTTTAACATTTTTGGCGCTTTACACCACCACAATGTATTTGAAATGAAACAAACAAGATGTGCTTTAACTACAAACTGTCAGCTTTAATTTGAGGGTTTTTACATCCAAATCAAGTGAACGGTGTAGTAATTACAACAGTTTGCATATGCGCCTATGGAACCAAAAGTAATGGGACAGAATAATAATCATAAATCAAACTTTTCACTTTTTAATACTTGGTTGCAAATCCTTTGCAGTCAATTACAGCCTGAAGTCTGGAACGCATAGACATCACCAGACGCTGGGTTTCATCCCTGGTGATGATCTGCCAGGCCTCTACTGCAACTGTCTTCAAATTCTGCTTGTTCTTGGGGCATTTTCCCTTCAGTTTTGTCTTTAGCAAATGAAATGCATGCTCAATCGGATTCAGGTCAGGTGATTGACTTGGCCATTGCATAACATTCCACTTCTTTCCCTTAAAAAACTCTTTGGTTGCTTTTGCAGTATGCTTTGGGTCATTGTCCATCTGCACTGTGAAGCGCCGTCCAATGAGTTCTGAAGCAGTTGGCTGAATATGAGCAGATAATATTGCCCGAAACACTTCAGAATTCATCCTGTTGCTTTTGTCAGCAGTCACATCATCAATAAATACAAGAGAACCAGTTCCATTGGCAGCCATACATGCCCACGCCATGACACTACCACCTGCTGCCACCCGCCTGATGCCACACATCTGATGCCAAGTGCTCCTTATTTCACCCACCATCTTTAGCTGGTACTGGTATTGCCTCCCCACTCTGTCACCGTGTCACTCTGTGGTCTCCTGATGCTGCTTCCACCTCCACACTATGTCACCTTGCCACTCTGTAGGCTCCTGATGCTGCTGCCACCTCCACACTATGTCACCTTGCCACTCTGTGGCCTCCTGATGCTGCTGCTGCCACCTCCACACTGTCATTGTGCCACTCTGTGGACTCCTCCTGATGCTGCTGCTGCCGCCACCTCCGCACTCTGTCATTGTGCCACTCTGTGGCCTCCTGATGTTTCTGCTGCCACCTCCACACTATCATTGTGCCACTCTGTGGCCTCCTCCTGATGCTGCTGCCACCTACAGACTCTGTCATTGTGCCACTCTGTGGTCTCCTCATGCTGCTTCCACCTCACCACTATGTCATAGGGCCACTATGTGGACATCTCATGCTGTTCCCACCCTCCCCATTTCATGACTGGGCCACTATTTTGCCTTTCGGTCTGGCTGTCATCATCATTTATTTGACCCTTCTGATCTGTCAGAAGGAAGGAAAAATGAGACGCATAACGGATCCTGTCTATGTAACCGCTGTAAGGCCTGCATGACATAGTCCCTATTTTGCATCAGAATTGGCTTATGATTTTGTAGCCAAAAGCAGAAGTGCGTACAAAACACAGAAGACTTGCAAATATTCAATTTTTGGGCTTTAGCAATACTGATGGATTACTAACCAAATGCTGACCGAGTGAAGGCGGATGCTCCACAGACAGGATTAGTTTTTTGGGGGTTATTGTTCTGACGGAGGAAGGGCGAAATAATCAGTGATGTCAACACAAACTTATAAACTTACTCCTGACACCCTCTCCACTCTGTCTGGGGGCTCTACTTGTATAAGCGTTTAATAGAACAGGTTCTGTAGACATCTATGTGGAATCAGCTGCCGACGGTGTAATAGGAGTGCGCTTCTTCTTGACACTAACAGCAGTGGTAGTGTTCTACACCACTACACCACTATAAAGGCACAGTGTTCTACACCACTATAAAGGCTCTCTGCAGCTAGGAAATAGAAGTTTTTTAACGTGATTCGTTACGAATAAATTTGGTTTGAACCAAATTTTTCTGAAAAATTTGGAAAACGGCCGAGTCTAATTTTTGGGAAATTCGCTTATCTTTAGTACAGATAGTGGCAGCATATTCTGCAGCACATTACAAAATCAGACAGTGCAGGGCAAGAACATGGGCCAATAACAGCCCAAAATGAATGCTAATCAACTAAATCAAACACAATGTAACAGCACTCTGCAAATACAGACTATGGGGGTCATTTAAATTAGGTGTATCTCAGGCGCAGATGGCGGCGCAATGGTTACGGTTGCTCATCTATCTGCGACTTCGCCCTGCTCATGCCAGTTCTAAAATTGTGGCTGGACAACATTTCACATGCAAACAATAGAACTGAGAAATGGGGGTTATTATAAATTAAAGTGGTATTATACCTACTATAAATGAAAAATAGAAGCTCTTTGCGCACATTTTTGATCAAACGTGTGGAGCACATCTACCAGGCGTCAAGGTGACTTCCGCAGATGGGTACCTAACACTAACAGAACTGCCTCTCTTGGACTTACCTAAGCCTACAATATTCATGGCAGTGTAGGAACCAGCTACATTTGTACTCAGAAGCCCCAGGCAGATGGGCAGTGCTTAGTCTAAAAGAGTTTATTTACAGATGCCTGAACAGGCAATAGAACCTATCTTGGCCCAGGTGAAAATTGATACTTCACTTTTATTACAAAAAATATTATTAAAATCTAACAATGAATGTGTGCGTGATACACTGCTTGATTAGTCACAGACAAGGAAACAAACAAGCTACAGGAATGTTAAAAACACAGTCATCACTCCATTGATGAATGTGTTTGTTAATCAATTAGAGGGGGTAAAGAGATGTGCACAATCTCTCACCCTGGTGACTATGGAGGCAGATTCCTGCCGTACCGCGTCTGCGGTGTTGTCGCCAAACTAATCAGGTTGTCAGACACCCATGGAGGGTAGTGGGAGACTTGAAACGTCAGCTCACTAAAAAGACTAGACGTATTGTTTGGCAGCTAACACTACATACAGGCTTGACACACAGCTATGACTCCTGTGTACCAACTGATAGTTACACCAGACCTATCAAAGCAATCCAGCCGGACTGCTATTTGTCTCTTAACAGTGGAGTGGTGACAGCTGTTTAAAAACTAAAACTGCCCCCCGACATGTTTCGCCAGTATTCTGGCTTCTTCAGGGGTAATGGACAGCAATTTAGTCAAAAAATTCATTTCACTATTGGGCTCTGATGAACATTGATTCATGAAGGGAATGTTGGAGGAAAGATAATGACCAACAGACCAGAAACCGCACATAAAACGCAATTCACATTGATGCGTTTTTGATGCGGTTGCCTTCCGAATGATTGCCTGACCTTGCAGTCTTCTCCATAAACCGTTTTTATCTTGAATTATGTATGTGGGGTTAAGTATTTATGATTATAATCTTCATTTAATTATATTTTAACTGTGAGGTATGATAATATAAAGAAGTAGCAATCCAATCCATCCTGCATATTAGGACATGCACAGAAAAGTGGGATTGTGGGTAAGAAAATTCCATTTATAAGGAGTGAGAATCCACTCACTCGGTTGGCCACTGAGGAAGGGGCGTAAGACCCTGAAACGCGTCTGGCACTACAGAGTGAGCGTGGATTCATAGAAAGAATAAGGAAGCCCGATATCAAAGGATAAAAGTGTACGAGATCTACGTTCGGCACAGAACCGGAGTGTAAGTCGCACAGCAGTGACGTCAGCTCAGCGTTCATCCGGTACCCTAGACAACCAGGTCACGTGGGACGCCACACACGGCCGAGTACACCACGTGGGACGCTGCGAGTGTACGGCCACCTGGGAAGCCAGCGCTGTGGTCAGGCAGCGAAGAGGGGTAAGACCGGGCTCGTACTGGGACATCACAAGCTGCAAGAGACTGTAAGTAACTGGATTGTCAGTCTCACTGTGAAGTTAGCATTAACAACTGCTATATACCTTTTGAACGCTCATATCACCGGACATTGGTACTGGGTATATTATTACCATTACTGCTCTATCAGGATTTGGCCATAGTGCCATTGCTATATCACTATCACCGTTCTATCAGGATCTGGCCATAGTGCCATTACTATATCAGCACTGTATGGAATTAGGACTCTGATTGGAACATTGTTTGCACTAGTACCATACGCACATTGGATTGGGACATTGCTGCTGCATTGATCTACAATACAGAGGTCATTGTGCAGGATTGTTACACGCAACATTTTGCATACGATTGATGTGCGTTTTTATGTATGTTTTATATTAATTTTAAGGGTGTGTTTTTAAAGTATTAAATTACTATTGTATCATCCATCATTGTGTTTCCCTTCTGAGTGTGCCCCTTCATATTTGCTTGTACCTCATCTAATCTGTGATGTATCAAAAGTAAGACTATGAAAATCCCTTTCAATCCAACCATTGATCCCAACTTTTATATATATATATATATATATATATAAAAACGGGATCACTGTACGTTTTCCTCCATCTAAGGCCATGTGTGTGTATGTATATATATATATATATATATATATATATATAACGTGTGTGTGTGACACATGAAGACACTAAAGACTATGAAGGAGATAAAAAAAAAACTTCTGTGTAATTTGGCGCACAGTAGGAAAAAATCTCCTGCATAGTGAAAAGAGAGAAGAAAGAAAATCAGGCATGCAAGCTCTACACTTAGGATATTCGGGTTAGACCTTTTACTCTGAGGCAGGTCCTGCTGTGGTAAGGTGTGGCGATGAACGTTTAGTTGGACATCCTTTCCATCAAAGACATAGGTTGATCCGTGGTGTATCTGGGAGCTGCGATGAGGATGTGATTCTCTGCACGTGACTGGGCGATCCGATTGATCAAACAGCAGGAGCATCTCACCAGGATATATATGATAAAGAGAAAAACAACAACATGAGGATATATATACTCCTATTTCCTTCAACCAGTTAACAATGGAAAACAGGAAATCTCCAAAACCACCCAAAGCTGTGAAAGGATTCTATCCCTCATTTGTAATAGCCCTATCTCAATTACAGTGACCTTATCCATATGGGCCTGGACTTTATCCCTGGTATCTGCAGTCCTCTCCTATAAACTCACAAACCCCCCCGCCCCCCCCCCCTCCAAGAAGCTAAAAGATAATCCAGCGCCATCTTTTCCTGCAAGACGAGGGTTGGGTTGGTGCACCTGTTGGCAAGGGAAACAAGAGCGAAATATCATCATAGTCAATGTTTAATTTCTTAATCAGTTTTGCCACATATTCCTCTTGTATCTGCTGCAAGTCTCTAGGCATCAGAATTAATGGACTCATTGTCCATTGGGTTGGGAAGGGTCTTCCCATCCAGATACTACTCCTCCCTTTGACCATAGACCGTTAGAGTCTTTGGTCAGCCCTTGAATCTTTAATGCCCTTGCATCTATTGTTCTACTGGGCTGTGCAGACTGTACAATAGGCTGACTAGCATCTTCAGACAAAACCTGTTCCACAGGTTCTGTAAATCCATGAACCTGTGGTAGAGTCAAGTGATTGTACAATGGCACATATGGGGGTGGGACAGGAGTTGGAGTCACAATGGGGGCTTTACTTTGCTGTCTTGTATTTGAACTGCACAAGTCAGTCCAAAACTTTTGCACAGATAGCCATGCTTGGCCACAAGTTTTTTATATACATTTTATTCCAGTGAGGGTCTCCTTTGTACCATGGAAAAGTGTCTATGTCATTCAGACATAGGCCCTTGATCATGGCCATATGAAAGTCTGAAAAAGACCCTTCTTCTGGGAACGGGTCAGTACATTTCATTCCTTCTGTCCATTTACACATATTATCAACCCAAGGATCAGTATAAAATGGACCTAAACACCTCTGGACAAACATTTTTGGACTTTCCCCCAATTCATTTTTAGGAGACAGTTTTACCATAGAGTGATTCGCAGCAGACTTAGGGACATGATTTTCAGTTCTAAATTTAAAATTCAGTTTCTTTTTGGGATCCTCCTTACCATAAGAATTGCCCATTTTTACTTAGCTAAAATATACAGTAAGATCAGCTGAATTTGGAGGTTTATCAAAGGATGATTATGTTTGTGTTCAGTGCAAAAATACTTACTGATAAACCTTATGCTTATCAGTTTATGTGTTTTTCCTATTTCTTCTAATTCAGGTTCATAACTACTCCTGAATTTATGGCAGATTTTAAACTATTCTAGATGGTATTACTTCTAATTCAGGCTCATATTACTCCTGGATTTATGGCAGATTTTAAACTATTGATGGCCAATTTTATACTTTCAATTTCAGCATGAACTCACATACAATCTATACATAATCTATACACAGTCTATACAGTAAAATTCAACCTTATATATATAACGACTAAAAATGCTTAAGCAACTATACAGCAATATACAGGTTTTAGCAAAGGATATTCGTTGCACACAATACTGTTTTTCAGATTAGGGGACTACAGACCCCATTTTTTCAGGAATATCAGATTCCTCTGGGACTTCAGATCCCTCTATTTCTTTAGGAATATCAGATTCCTCTGGGACTTCAGATCCCTCTATTTCTTTAGGAATATCAGATTCCTGGGAGACGCTTATCAGAAGCGCTTACCGGGTTCAAATAATCCACTCTTATAGTATAGGGCAGTAATAATATATATCTTAAATATACAGGGTGGGCCATTTATATGGATACACCTTAATAAAATGGGAATGGTTGGTGATATTAACTTCCTGTTTGTGGCACATTAGTATATGTGAGGGGGGAAACTTTTCAAGATGGGTGGTGACCATGGCGGCCGTTTTGAAGTCAGCCATTTTGAATCCAACTTTTGTTTTTTCAATAGGAAGAGGGTCATGTGACACATCAAACTTATTGGGAATTTCACAAGAAAAACAATGGTTTTAACGTAACTTTATTCTTTCATGAGTTATTTACAAGTTTCTGACCACTTATAAAATGTGTTCAATGTGCTGCCCATTGTGTTGGATTGTCAATGCAACCCTCTTCTCCCACTCTTCACACTCTGATAGCAACACCGCAGGAGAAATGCTAGCACAGGCTTCCAGTATCCGTAGTTTCAGGTGCTGCACATCTCGTATCTTCACAGCATAGACAATTGCCTTCAGATGACCCCAAAGATAAAAGTCTAAGGGGGTCAGATCGGGAGACCTTGGGGGCCATTCAACTGGCCCACGATGACCAATCCACTTTCCAGGAAACTGTTCATCTAGCTGGCACGTTCCCTGAGTTTTTCCAGCAAGATGGTGCACCACCACATTATGGGTGTCAGGTCCGAGCATTCCTAGATGAACAGTTTCCTGGAAAGTGGATTGGTTGTCGTGGGCCAGTTGAATGGCCCCCAAGGTCTCCCGATCTGACCCCCTTAGACCTTTATCTTTGGGGTCATCTGAAGGCAATTGTCTATGCTGTTAAGATACGAGATGTGCAGCACCTGAAACTACGGATACTGGAAGCCTGTGCTAGCATTTCTCCTGCGGTGTTGCTATCAGTGTGTGAAGAGTGGGAGAAGAGGGTTGCATTGACAATCCAACACAATGGGCAGCACATTGAACACATTTTATAAGTGGTCAGAAACTTGTAAATAACTCATGAAAGAATAAAGTTACGTTAAAACCAAGCACACCATTGTTTTTCTTGTGAAATTCCCAATAAGTTTGATGTGTCACATGACCCTCTTCCTATTGAAAAAACAAAAGTTGGATTCAAAATGGCCGACTTCAAAATGGCCGCCATGGTCACCACCCATCTTGAAAAGTTTCCTCCCTCACATATACTAATGTGCCACAAACAGGAAGTTAATATCACCAACCATTCCCATTTTATTAAGGTGTATCCATATAATGGCCCACCCTGTAGAATCACTTACCCGATACTGTATTTTGGTGGATCCCACCTTCTGACACCAAACTGTTAGTGGTTTTTCTCAGGCAGGTTTATGCTGGTATAAGATGAGGCATCAGACCTCCAACCCATGAATATTTCCCTGTGCAATGAATATCCGGTTTGCTTCTGATCAGGAGATAAATCTCAACCGTGAGTCAACATAGGTAGTTAAATATCTGACATCTTTATTTTTCAGCACATACTTATAGGGCCTTTTGGGGGTGGACGCATATTGTCTCTCAAGATCCAATTGGGACAATCCTGGTATTTCTTAGGAGGCCCGGGGAACATGTGTTGTCAAAATACAGTTTAAACTTTGTTAAACAATGCTGGTATCTGCTATATACAATACTTGCAAAAGAGCTATTTTACATTGAACAGGTTTTCCTCTACATGCTAATAAGTTGAATAGGTTATCGCAGTTCGTTGTCATTGTATGTGAGGTGAGATGTTAAATAGCCTTTTGTTCAGGGATGCTGCTATTGTGTCCAGCACTGGCAGGGTGTGAGATATGTTAATTCGAGGTACTGCATTCCACAAGAAATGAGGCTTGTATAATATATGTCTAATCTGTGATATATAAAAAGTAAGATTATGAAAATCCCTTTCACCCCTATTCTGACTAAATAGAAGAAAAAAATTCCTTAACAAGGATATCCATGCAAAACCTATTATTCTGGGAGTATGTGAGTAGTATTAGTGTATGTATGATACTGAAAAGATATTTGAGCACTATATAGTGTATTCAGTGGGCTGTGTATGGTGATATGATTTGGGGTCTTAATAGTATTACTATTTACTGTATGCACTGTGTTATGTTATTATATGGCTTACTTGTGGAGGTATTCATTTTTCACTGTATGGCAGTATTATTTGGACATTTTATGATGACAGTATTGTTTATGCACCAAAGGACTGTAATATTTGAGCGCTATTTAGTTGCATGAGATGAGCTGTGTATGCTGGTATTATTTGTGAAGCATATAGCATTATTGTGGGAAGGTCTACGAATAGGGTTAAGCGAACCTGAACTGTAAAGAACATTTCTGTAAAAGTTTGGGTTCGGGTTCGGTGTTCAGCGATTTCTTGGCGTTTTTTAAAAGGCTGCAGAGCAGCCAATCAACAAGCGTTTAACTCTGTGCTTTAGAAGCCATCAAAGCCATGCCTACTAATGGCATGGCTGTGATTGGCCAGTGCAGCATGTGACCCAGCCTCTATATAAGCTGGAGTCATGTAGCGCTGCACGTCACTCTGCTGTGCTTAGTGTAGGGATAGGATGCTGCATCTGTGAGGGAGAGAATAGGACAGAATCTTTAATCAGAACTCCAATTGAACTCAGCGATCTACATAGATTTAGTTGTGTGGGTGTGCAGCACGCCAGACCTGCAGGGTATAGCGAAGCAAGGTCACGGTTCTGGGCAATCGAGGGTTGCTCACTGTATTGGAGAACCCTGGGCAGGCATGCGGCAGACACACTCTGTATAAAGGGACCAGGCCTGATGGTGGATGAGGTGCCCTGGATGTTACAGGTATTTTTAGTGCCTGGGGCAAGGTCCCTGTTGGATTCGTGACGCCAGTGCCTGTAACGGTGGCACACCGATTGATAGTTGGAATAACTGAGGTACACGGATGGTATAGTGAACCAAACGTTGCTTTACTGAACAGTCCAACTTTGTACATACAGATGTTAACACAGTCCTTTTGATCACAGCTTTACAAGCAGGCTTTATTCCACACGATGGCAGGTAGTAATTATGCAAGATACTCAGAGGGTAATTCCACAATGCACTCAGAATCAGGTTGTACCTTTCCTCAGAAATAGCGTACACTGTCCTTTCTAGAACTCCTGTCTGGTTTCAAACCCATGGCCCGGATGCCTAAATGGTGGCTTATATCCTTGGTATATATATATATATCTTCCTCTCGTATAAAATCCTTGCTTTGCTTCCTACAGCATCTGCCTATCAGGGTTACTTATCTTTGCTTGGATGAGGAAGGACTGCGGGTTTCTCCCAGGAGGTTCTGTCCTGCAACTGGGGTGTCTTCAGAGCTAACTAAGGCTCTCTTGATCCCAGGTAGGCTAGGATCCCTCTACTAGCCTCCTGGTAACAACTAGTAGCCTGGGCTGTCTAGCTGCATGTCAGGAGGAGGCCCTCAGCTTGTCCCTGGCTGATGCCTTCTAACTTCTGTCTCTGCAGACTCCTGACTCTGAACTCCCTCTCCCTGTCTGGGCCTGGATATTTATACTAGGGGCTCCCTATCTTCCTCTAGTGTCTGGGATGTCTCACTACACCCAACTAGGCCTGCTTACACATTTACACAGGGGGAATGCACATAAAAACACATTAGAAAATACATAAAATGCACAATTAAATATAACATTTCTGTCCCTTGTGAGTAGGAGTAACGCACACACCAATTGACCCTTGTGTAGTGCCCACGCCTATCTAGTGGGACACTACATGTGCAGTCTTTTTACCCTGCCCTGAACCCAGTGACAGAGAAAAAAAACTTTTATCCGTCTGTTAGTTAGGTGGGGGGCGGCGGCCATTTTATGCAAGCTCAGTGCACCAGCACTGCATCTGTGCTTTTGTGACATTCAAATCCAAGCTTGAAATACTGCAATAATAATCTGGTTTTAAAAAAAACACCCTTTTTTGGCAATACCCTCCATCTGGGGCCTCTGCCGCATTAGTCAGTGTGCAATTTAAGCTACAAATACAGCAATAATTTCCTGGGTTTTAAAAAATACACACTTTTTGGGCAAAATATAAAATTTTACAGCCCTTGCTGCATCTGCACGTGTGAAATTCAAGCGTTATATACAGCTGTCATATTCTGTTAGTAAAAAAAACACCCTTTTTGGGCAAAATACTTAATATTGCAGCCTTTTCTGCATCTCTCATTGTGAGATACACCTTTTAGATACTGTTGTTCTATTCTGCTATTAAAAAAACACCCATTTAGGGCAAAAAACTAAATTTTTCAGCCTTTGTTGCATATGTCATTGTGAGATACACCCTTTACATGCTGTTGTTCTATTCTGCTATTAGAGAAACACCCATTTAGGGCAAAAATTTTAATTGCGGCCTATTCTGCATCTGTATGTGTGAGATACACCATTTAGATACTGTGGTTCTATTCTGCTCTTAAAAAAACACCCATTTAGGGCAAAAAAATAAATTTTGCAGCCTTTGCTGCATATGTCATTGTGAGATACACCCTTTAGATACTGTTGTTCTATTCTGCTATTAGAAAAACACCAATTTAGGGCAAGATCCTAAATTTGAGAAATATGAGGAGAGCGTCAAATAAGGGACGTGGCCCCGGTCGTGGTGCTGCTGGTGGAGCTCCTATTGCAGGAAGAGGACGTGGTCGATCTGTGCAAGCTACACGCACAAGTGAAACACCTTCCTCAGGTGCGAGTAGGCGACAAAACCTGCAGCAGTATTTGGTCAGGCCTAATGCGGCTCTACGAATGGTGATGCCAGAACAACTACAGGCGATAGTAGATTGGGTTGCCGATAGTGCCTCCAGTTCCTTCACATTGTCTCTCAACCAGTCTCCTGCTGAAAGATCAGAGTTGGCACCTGCAGTCGATGTCCATCAGTCTTTCACCTCACCCCCTTGCAAATCAGCCAAGCAGTCTGAGCCCCAAGTCATGCAGCAGTCTCTTCTGCTTTTTGATGACTCTGTTAGCAAGGTTTCCCAGGGCCATCTACCTAGTCCTGCCCCAGAAATGGAAGAGATTGAGTGCACTGATGCCCAACCACTTATGTTTCAAGATGAGTACATTGGAGGACCATCGCAGCACGTCTCGGATGATGACGAAACACAGGTGCCAACTGCTGAGGTTTTCGAAAGTGTGCAGACCGACAAGGAGGGCAGGGGTGAAGACTGGGTGGAAGATGATGTGGAGGACGATGAGATCCTTGACCCCACATGGAATCAAGGTCATGCGAGTGACCTGTGTAGTTCGGAGGAAGAGGCGGTGGTCGCACAGAGCCACCAGCTGTCACGGCCATGGCTATGACCGTGACTCCTGAACCGCATGCGGTTGTCAGCGGTTCTCTTTGGTGTTCAATCACAGGTGAGGGCTGTGGTATTTGCCTCACCTGTGGTTGCCGCTGGCAACAGTGTGTATGGGCAGCGTAGCAGTCGGAGCTGTGCCATTGCAGCTTGCTACGTTGTGCATGCGGTTTTGTGTGATGTGTGTATGTGTGCACTTCCTTTTTATGTTATTGTGTGCACGTCTCCTTTAAGTGGTGTTTTCCCTTCCCTGGTGTTGGAAGGGTTAATCTCCTTCCTAGTGTGTGTGTGCACTGGGTGTGTCCGACTGTGGGGTGTGGCTTCTTGGCCTATAAAGCCTCACTGCTTTTGCAGGCCTGCAGGTTGCTTCAGCCATGCTTAGCTGAGAGCAGCCTCATGTCTTTATTACCTGCCAGTAAGAGCCACCCCTGTGGTCATAACCATAATGTCGCTTTAAGTTATTTCTAGTTATGTGTGATGTCCGTGTGATGTTTTATATGTGATTTTGTGCAGCTATGGATCTGGGTTCCTGTGTGGGGATGCGTTTGTGATCTGCACCCTGCTTACACAGGGATCCAGTCAGCAAGGCTGTGGCAGGTAGGTGGAACTCTTTGTTCACCTGCCATATCCATAGAGCTGTTTATGTCTCCCCTTTTCCTGCAGCTTGGCCGTTGAGACTCCTGCTCCTCCGTGTCTAGGAGGAGTGGGCTTGTCTTACTCAGCTCCTAGGTGAGGGTCATCTTGAGGGCTAGCAGGGACTTTTAGGTTCCGGAGCATGAGCCCTCCTACCATCAAGGTTGGCTCATGTAGCTAGGAGCCAGGGTCAGGTTAGGGATGCGTTTAGGAGGTGACCTGCTCCCTAATCCTGTCTTCATGGCCAAGCAGCCGTAACATCACCGGGCTTCACACGGCTGAGGATTTCCCCCATCCTCAGCCGTGACAGTATGACCACAGTCGCTTCTTACGTGGCGCTCCCTCGAAAGAGGGTAAAGCATGCACTGCTGTCTACGGATGGGGTGCATGCGCGTTCTCCGGTGGGAGAGCGTTATGGGGCTTTCACCATTTACGGCGCGGTGAGTGGCATTCCCAGCTCACCGTTGTCCGTGTTGGTGTCCCCTTTTTGTTTGTCTTTCCCCTCCCCCCCTCCCATTGTTTCTTATGCCTCACCAACTTTCCCCTTTTGTTGTTGGGAGGGGCTTTGAGGGGTGGGAGTATGCATCCCTCGAAAGAGGGTGAAGCATGTACCGCCGTCTGCGGAAGGGGTACATGCGCGCTCTTCGGAGGGAGAGCGTTCTGGGGGTTTCGCCTCTGACGGCGCGGTGAGTGGCGTTTCCCCGCCATCCCTTCACCGTTGCCTCGTGTGGCGTCCCCCTGATTTTACTACACGTGGTGTGTGTCTGGTATGCGGTAGGCATACCTTCGAAAGAGGGTGCAGCCTGCAGTGCCATATCCTTGTGGCCTGCATGCGCGTTCTCCGGAGGGAGAGCGTTCCTGGGGGTTCTCCGTTAACGGCACGGTTGGTGGCTTATTCCCCGCCACCTTACCTTCCGTGTCCGTGTTGGGGATCCCTCGTCCCTCTCCATGTTCCCATCTCTGGTCGTCTGCTGGCAGCACTCCGTAAGTGGTCCGGCTGCGTGCTGGTTAGGAGTGTCTGCTGGCAGCGACTGGAGTGGGGACGTGAGTGGAGAGTCCCCTCGTCCACTCTCAGTGGTTCCATTTCCGTGTCGCTGGTGCGGGCTGCAGGCCTCGTCGGACTGGCTGTGTTGTGTGCTGGGAGAGGATGCAGCTGACAGCGACTTTCTGGGAACCATGTCCTGAGAGTGGACGTCCCCTTCTCTCATCCCCTTGTGTGAGTCCCTCACGTGTCTTTTTTTTGGTGGGGGGGCTTTGAGGGGTGGGAGTGTCACGGCCATGGCTATGACCGTGACTCCTGAACCGCATGCGGTTGTCAGCGGTTCTCTTTGGTGTTCAATCACAGGTGAGGGCTGTGGTATTTGCCTCACCTGTGGTTGCCGCTGGCAACAGTGTGTATGGGCAGCGTAGCAGTCGGAGCTGTGCCATTGCAGCTTGCTACGTTGTGCATGCGGATTTGTGTGATGTGTGTATGTGTGCACTTCCTTTTTATGTTATTGTGTGCACGTCTCCTTTAAGTGGTGTTTTCCCTTCCCTGGTGTTGGAAGGGTTAATCTCCTTCCTAGTGTGTGTGTGCACTGGGTGTGTCCGACTGTGGGGTGTGGCTTCTTGGCCTATAAAGCCTCACTGCTTTTGCAGGCCTGCAGGTTGCTTCAGCCATGCTTAGCTGAGAGCAGCCTCATGTCTTTATTACCTGCCAGTAAGAGCCACCCCTGTGGTCATAACCATAATGTCGCTTTAAGTTATTTCTAGTTATGTGTGATGTCCGTGTGATGTTTTATATGTGATTTTGTGCAGCTATGGATCTGGGTTCCTGTGTGGGGATGCGTTTGTGATCTGCACCCTGCTTACACAGGGATCCAGTCAGCAAGGCTGTGGCAGGTAGGTGGAACTCTTTGTTCACCTGCCATATCCATAGAGCTGTTTATGTCTCCCCTTTTCCTGCAGCTTGGCCGTTGAGACTCCTGCTCCTCCGTGTCTAGGAGGAGTGGGCTTGTCTTACTCAGCTCCTAGGTGAGGGTCATCTTGAGGGCTAGCAGGGACTTTTAGGTTCCGGAGCATGAGCCCTCCTACCATCAAGGTTGGCTCATGTAGCTAGGAGCCAGGGTCAGGTTAGGGATGCGTTTAGGAGGTGACCTGCTCCCTAATCCTGTCTTCATGGCCAAGCAGCCGTAACATCACCGGGCTCCACACGGCTGAGGATTTCCCCCATCCTCAGCCGTGACACCAGCACAGCAGAAGAGGGAGCAGGGTGCAAAATCGGAGAGACCATCCCCTAGACCAGTGATGGCGAACCTTTTAGAGACCGAGTGCCCAAACTGCAACCCAAAACCCACTTATTTATCACAAAGTGCCAACATGGCAGTTTAGCCTGAATACTACAGAGTAGTATAGTATATCTTCCATGTACTTTATCATTTAGCTATAATAGCCTGCCTACAGTCAATGTGCTGCTTGTGCCATTCATAGTGCGCACTGCGCTGATGAATAGCAGGAAAAGTCTAAGGCATATTAGTACACCATAGACTTTTTCCAGGGTGCGGGTGCCCACAGAGAGGGCTCTGAGAGCCGCCTCTGGCACCAGTGCCATAGGTTCGCCACCACTGCCCTAGACAGTATGCCTGCTACTGCCCACCGCAGCAAGGGATCGGGCACACCAAAGCCAGCTCCAAGGAGTTCCCTGGTGTGGCAGTTCTTCAGACAATGTGCTAATGACAAGACACGAGTGGTTTGCACGCTGTGCAATCAGAGCCTGAAGCGAGGCATAAACGTTCTCAACCTGAGCACAACCTGCATGACCAGGCATCTAAGTGCAAAGCACGATCTGCAGTGGAGTAGACACCTCAAAAACGAAGAAAGGTCTCTCGCTCCTCCTGCCTCCTCTTCTGCTGCAGTCTCGGCCTTTTCATCCACCTCTGGAGTGACAGTGCCACCTGCCACCCCGAAAACAGAGGAGCTGCCAGCAACACCACCATCTGGGTCACCAAGCATCTCCACAATGTCCCACGGAAGCGTTCAGCTCTCCATCTCCCAAACACTGGAGCGGAAGAGGAAGTACCCCCCTACCCACCCGCGATCCCTGGCCCTGAATGCCAGCATTTCAAAATTACTGGCCTTTGAAATGCTGTCATTCCGTCTGGTGCAGACGGAGAGTTTTAAAAGCCATATGGCGGTGGCTGTCCCACAGTACGTCGTGCCCAGCCGCCACTAATTTTCCAGGCATGCCATCCCTTCCCTTCACTTCACAACCAAGTGGGGGACAAAATCAGGTGTGCACTGCGCAACGCCATCTGTGGCAAGGTGCACCTAACTCTGGATACGTGGACCAGTAAGCACGGTCAGGGACATTATATCTGCTTAACAGCACACTGGGTAAATGCAGTGGCGGCTGGGCCTGAGGCGGATAGCAGTTTGCCGCATGTCCTTTCACCACCGAGAATTGCAGGGCGCTTCCATTTGCCTCCTGTTGCTTCCTCCTCCTACTCCGCTTCCTCATCCTCTACCGACTTCTCATCCGGTCAGCGTAACACCTTCACCACCAACTTCAGCACAGCCAGGGGTAAACGACAGCAGGCAGTTTTAAAACGTTTATGTTTAGGGGACAAACCCCACACCACGCAGGAGCTGTGGACGGGCCTTGAACAACAGACCGACAAGTGGTTGGTGCCAGTGAGCCTCAAGCCCGGCCTGTTGGTGTGCAATAATGGGCAAAATCTCGTAGCAGCTCTGGGACTAGCCGATTTGACGCACATCCCTTGCCTGGCGCATGCGCTGAATTTGGTGGTGCAGAGATTCCTTAAAAATTACCCCGATATGTCAGAGCTGCTGCAGAAAGTGCGGAGTTTCTGTGCGCGCTTTCGGCGTTCTCACCCTGCTGCTGCTCGCCTGTCAGTGCTGCGGGCACCACCTCATATGCAAAGTGCCCACAAGGTGGAACTCCACCTTGCACATGCTGGCCAGACTGTGCGAGCAGCAGCGGGCGATAGTGGAGTTTCAGCTGCAGAATGCACGGGTGAGTCACTCTGTGGAACAGCACCACTTCACCACTAATGACTGGGCCTCTATGCGAGACCTGTGTTCCTTGTTGCGCTGTTTCGAGTACTCCACCAACATGGCCAGTGCCGATAACGCCGTTCTCAGCGTTACTATCCCACTTCTATGCTGGCAATGATAGAAGAAGATGTGGCACAGGAGGAGGACGAGGAGGAAGAGGGATCATTTCATAGGGTTTCCGGCCAGTCATTTACAAGTGGCTCCGAGGGTGGGTTCCTGCACCCACAAATGCCAGGTACACAAATGTCCAGGCAGGGCACAGTTCTGGAGGATGACGAGATGGAGGATGAGGAGGAGGAGATGGAGGAGGAGGAACCATGTTCATAGCAGGGTGGCACCCAGACCAGCTCATGGCCATCACTGGTGCATGGCTGGGAGGATACAGAGGACACAGACGATACACCTCCCACAGAGGACAGCTTTTGATTGCCTCTGGGCAGCCTGGCACACATAAGCGATTACATGCTGCAGTGTCTCCACAACGACCACCGAGTTGCCCACATTCTAACTTGTGCTGATTACTGGGTGGCCACACTGCTGGATCCCCGTTACAAGGACAATGTACCGTCCTTAATTCCCTCACTGGAGCGTGATCGTAAGATGCGCGAGTACCAGCGCACGCTGGTAGACGCGCTACTGGTGGCATTCCCACCTGACAGCGGGGGCACAGTGGAAGCACAAGGCGAAGGCAGAGGAGGAGGAAGAGGTCGCCAACACAGCTGGGGCACCGTCAGCACCTCAGATGGCATGGCCAAAATGTGGAAAAGCTTTGTCAGCACGCCACACCAACCAGCACCACCAGCTGATATGGAACGTCTTAGCAGGAGGCAGAATTTCACCAACATGGTGGAGCAGTATGTGTGCACACGCCTACACGTACTGAATGATGGGTCTGCCCCCTTCAACTTCTGGGTCTCTAAATTGGGCACATGGCCTAAACTTGCCCTTTACGCCTTGGAGGTGCTGGCCTGCCCTGCAGCCAGTGTATTATCTAAACATGTGTTTAGCACGGCAGGGGGCGTTATCACAGACAAGCGCAGCCGCCTGTCCACAGCCAATGTGGACAAGCTCATGTTTATTAAAATGAACCAGGTATGGATCGCACAGGACTTGTCCGTACCTTGTGCAGAATAGACATGTATACCGGACTTAACCAGCCATTGTTATACTACAGCGCAATTGATTGTTCTTGTATTTTGGATATTTCACACTCTTTTGGAGTGTACCCTAATTAAAAAAATAAATAAATATTTAAACAAAAAAAAGTGTTTGCTACCTCGTCCTCCTCCACTGCTGCTTTCACCTACACCGCTACGTCCACCGCCTCCTCAAACTCCTACTCCATATGGACCTCCACCTGATAAATCAAGTTTATTTTTTTTTATTTGTACGTATTTTATTTTATTTTATGTCACTAATTCACTAATTTGTCTGTTAAATTTTCGGTTGCAATTCACCAATTTTTGGGTGACATACCACTGCTCTACCTAGTAGACAGGTTAAAAACATTCACTAATTTGTTACATTTTCGGGTGAAATTCACCAATTTTTGAGTGTAATATACCACTGCTATACCTAGTAGACAGGTAAAAAAAATTCACTAATTTGTCTGTTATATTTTCGGGTGAAATTCACTAATTTTTGAGTGTGATATACCACTGCTATACCTAGTAGACAGGCAAAAATAAATTCACTAATTTGCCTGTTACATTTTAGGGTAAAATTAACAAATTTTTGGCTGTGATATACCCCTGCTCTACCTAGTTGACAGCTTAATAAATTTCACTAATTTTTCTGTTACATTTTCGGGTTGACATTTAAAATTTTTTGCCGTGAATAAAGCCGTGCTCTGCATAGATGACAGGGACCGAAATTTAAAAAAATAATCTATTCCATTGGTGGGTGACATTAACCCATTTCTGGCGATAGAAACCCCCTGCTCTGCATAGGTGACAGGGACTTAAATTTCTAAAATTCGTCTTTAATTGGCCCTTTCACTCTATCCTTCTGTTTTAATAACGTGTCCCACTTTTTCGCTTCATCCCATTGCAGCCATTGACCTCCCTTGGATGAGGTATCCCTTTCTCACGCTTCCTCTCAGGCGTGGAACCCTGATTCGCTGATAACCGTGATCAACATGGTAGGCTCAGAAAAGAACATAGTTGATAGAGAAGATATCCAAATGGATCGTGGACGTCACAGGGGCGTGCGATCAGGCAGAAGTTATCTAGAGTCAACAAAGCGGAAGCATGGCCTCTCCTGGCTAACGTTTACAAATCCAAAATACCACAGTGACATTCCCTTTAATTTTTTATTAATCATTCCAATAACAGGGCATCTTAAGAGTCCTGTATTGTTATTTATCGTCACTACCTCCCTGAGTCAGGAGTGGGTATTTGCCGCGCGCCCCCTCCTTTTCTTTAATTCTTCTGCTTTAATAATTTGTCCCACATTTCCACTCAATCACAATTAAATTTCATCCATTGATCTCCCTTGGATGTGGTCTCTCTTTCTCACGCTCCCTCTCTGGCGTGGAACCCTGATTCGCTGCTAACCGTGATCAACATGGTAGGCGCAGAAAAGAACATAGAAAGTTGATAGAGCAGATATCCAATTGGATCGTGAACATCACGGGGACGTACGACATGGTGGGGCAGTATGTTTGCACACGCCTACACGAACTGACTGATGGATCTGCCCCCTGCAACTTCTGGGTCTCCAAATTGGGCACATGGCCTAAGCTTGCACTTTACACCTTGGAGGTGCTGGCCTGCCCTGCAGCCAGTGTATTATCTGAATGTGTGTTTAGCACGGCTGAAGGGGGTTATCACAGGCTATATTTCCCAATGTTTTGGGGTGTAACCTAATTTACAAAAATAAAAATAAATTTAAAACCAAACAGCAGTGTAGGCTACTTCCTCCTCCACCGCCGCTTCCTATTTTATGTTATTTAAAGTCATTTCCCTATCCACATTTGTTTGCAGAGCACTTGCCATGCTCTTAACCACATTTTGATGCCATTTGAAGCCCTCTAGCCATTTTAGTGCTCAAAAGTTCGGGTCCCCATTGACTTCAATGGGGTTCAGGTTCGGGGTCAAGTTCGGGTCCCGAACTCGAACTTTTTTGTGAAGTTCGGCCAAACCCGTCAAACCCAAACATCCAGGTGTCCGCTCAACTCTATCTACGAACAGTTCAATGGCCTTTTGTGCAATGTACTCCTGCCAAAAGTCAGTGTGTAGCAGAATAAAGCACACTGATGACATTGCCATTTTTAAGGACTATTTTCTTCAACAGGAAGTAAATATAAAACGGTCAGTAACATTTTGCAGAATAATGTATATTTGCCTTTATGGTCTGTGAATACAATACAGTATTTTTATAGGCTTCCTTCTGAAGCAAAAATGACTAGGTACAGTATTTTACAATTCACAGTTCATTATACAAATGGAAGTAACTTGCTGTAGCTGATTTTTCTAAAATTACAACTTGCAAACAAAGAAATATGCACATTATTATATAAATGTATTTAACAACTAATAACAATGTTGCCCTTTGTGCTTTCCAAACCATCTATATCTGTTTTGTAATTTCCTGCTCCCTATCAGATGCCGTTTTCTACCTATCCAATGTTATTGCTATGTCTGATCTCTCAGCATCCCTCTAATCCTGCAGATATTCTATCTTTCTTCTTCTATGTTTCTGTTTGCTGCCTCCCTATTATTTGCCATGCTCTGAAATGTAATATTATTTGGATTGTTATGACAAATTAAAGGGGTTCTCCGGGCTCTCCAATATTGATGACCTATCCTCAGGTATAGAGATGAGCGAATCGAAGCTGACGAAGTCGAATTCGTTCCGAATTTCAGGTAAAATTAGATTCTGAACAAATGCTAATTTCCTCGCTCTTCGTGGTAACGAGTCGCAATTTTTCCTAAAATGGCACGTGTGAAGACATGGGGCAAGGAACTCTGGGAAGGCAGGATGACCCATAATGCCATGCATGAAGCCAATCAGCAGCCAGCCAGCCCAGTGATGTCACAGCCCTATAAATATAGCGGCCATCTTAGATTCTGCCATTCACCATCGTACTTTGTTCAGGGACAGACGTTTATGTAGGAGCTAGGGAGAGTGAAAGAAAACCTCATTGTGAAAAATCACAAATTTTTGTAGCGAATTTTCCATGCAAAAGGCTACACTAATAAGCTTGTCATAAGACTCATAGTCTAATATTCTTGTCAGAAGACTATGAAACCAATAGATGGCGCTATTGAGTTATGAACAGCGGCATCTATTGGTTTCATAGTCTTCTGACAAAACTATTTGTCTGTTGTCATAAGACTGTGAAACCAATAAATGGCGCTGTTCATAACTCAATAGAGCCATCTATTGGTTTTCATAGTCTTATGACAGCTGAAAAACAAGGCAGATTCTGCTCATTTGCATGTCTTTCCCATAAGCCAATGTTTATGCAAATGAGTTTTTACATGACAAAACTGTATAGAAAGGTTATTGAATATTATGTTAGGACAATCAGAAAACTTTTTGTCGCCCTAATGATATTGATCTAAGTGTGCAGGTCCACCCAAGCCATCCAACAGATGCAAAATAACTTTGAGGTTTACTGGTTCTCAGTCAGATGAGAGCTGGTTTGGAATATCTCATAGTGCACAAGGTTGCCATTGTAAGGTATGCTGACTGTTATCTGTCGCATGAATAGATTGATGGCTTGCACATACCTGGCTTTTGGCATATAACCTTTCTGTGGGTGTCTATTGTATGTCGTACATAATAGGAGTCTAAGACACATCCAGCTATCCTCTTAATGCTGTTTCAAACCCATTTTGATGTGGTTTCCATCAATTTCTAACCTTTTTTAATGAACCAAACACCCTCTTCTCTTCCGAGCAGGGGGTGCCTGAGGTACACCTATTGACTTCCATTGTGCTCGGGTGCTCGGTAGAACACACAAGCATACCGATGTGTTCGGCCAGAGCACACAAGCACTTTGGTGCTCGCTCAACACTAATAGGAAGGAATCATTTCACAGCATCTTAGTGCAGGAAAAGATGTTGCAGGGGCTAGGGAGAGTCATACAAAAAACATCATTGGGATAAAAATATGATTTACAAGTGCAGGGAAAGATTATTTGGGGATCTAAATAGCCATTATACAGCTCTGTCATTCCAGCAATTTGTTGTAGGGGTGCAACCAGGGCTGGGACAAGGCCATTTGGTGCCCAGGGCGAAGATGGCAAACTGCGCCCCCCCGTTTTTAAGAAAGAATCAATGTTGTTTCAAAACAAGAATATACTTAAAGCAATAGAACAAAGGACTGTGGGACTTTGAAAGTCACAGACACTATAAAGTTCCCCCCCATCATCATGTGCCAGTATAAAGTCCCCCCCATCATCATGTGCCAGTTTTGTAATAAGCCCCCCCAATGTGCCAGTAACACTATTGTAAAAAAAAACAAAAAAAAAACACTTATACTTACCTAAGTGTCAGCGATGCGATGCAGCCTCTTCCTGTGTCCCACGCTGTAATGTAAGGCTCAGGCGGCACGATGACGTCATTGCGCCGGCCTCTGATAGGCTGCCGGCCTAGTGCCTGCAGCCAGGGGCGTACATAAAAATCACTGGGCCCCATAGCAGGAATCTAAATTGGGCCCCCATTCCCCTTTTATAGCCCCTCCCTTTGTTCCATGAACTATTCTTGCTGCTGCGTTTTATAATTTATGCCATCAGGGCCGGAATGGGATTACAAAACAGCCCTGGCACACAAAAGAGGTATAATAGATGCAGATGTATATTATATACAGCAGTGTACAGTTATGTGAGGTACGCGGTATAATAGATGCAGTGTGTACAGGTATATAGTATATTCCCTAGTGTTCTGATATGTGAGGTACAGGGTATAATAGATGCAGTGTGTACAGGTATATAGTATATACAGCAGTGTACTGATATGTGAGGTACGGGGTATAATATATGCAGTGTATACAGTATATACAGTAGTGTAATATGTGAGGTACGAGGTATAATAGATGCAGTGTGTACAGGTATATAGTAAATACAGCAGTGTATTGACACCTCGTACCTCACATATCAGTACACTGCTGTATATACTATATATCTGTACACACTGCATCTATTATACCTCGTACCTCACATATATAGTATATACAGAAGTGTACTGATATCTGTACACACAGCATCTATTATACCTCATACCTCACATATCAGTGCACTGCGGTATATACTATATATCTGTACATATTGCATGTATAATACTGTGTAATATATGCAGTGTGTGTGCATGTATGTGTGTGTATATATATATATATATATATATATATATATATACAGAGCAGTGTATTGATGTGACACATAGAAGGTATAATACTGTAGATGCAGTGTTTATAGAAATATGTGGTCAGTTATGCATTATAGTCACTGTGAGGTACATGAGGTAGTGGTAACTGTCTGAAGTAGTATACATGAGTGAGCAATGAGTAAAAACAGGGCATGGAGGGGGGGGGGGGGTAAATGATGAAAAGTGGAGGACCTCCTCTTACCTCTCCATTCCAGTCTGTATGGATCAATACAGAGCTGCTTGTGAACTTTTAATACTTGCTGTTAGGGGTTGAAGGACCTGTGATGATGTCATCACAGGTCCTGGCAGATGTACCTTTGAAACCTAGGAACTACACCATTTTTGGTGCAGTTCCTTTGCTAGATTCTGCAGGACCTGTGATGTTGAAGATGATGTCATCACAGGTCCTGGCAGATGCACTGTTCTAACCTGGGAACTACACTTTACACTGTGCAGTTCCCTTACAGGACCTGTGATGACATCATCAAAGGTCCTTTAGCTTTAGAAAGGTAAACAGGAGTAATTAGGGGGCGGGGCCTCTCCTCCACTTCGGTGCCTGCCTGCAGCCTATCAGAGGAAAGGGAAGGGACACGCCTCTCCCTCCCCTGCACCTCCGCTGGCACAGACAGTTTACAATGGAGATGAGCGCAATGGAAGCGCTCATCTCCCTGTGCCCGGTGGCGGCTGCTCACTTGGGGGGGGGGGGTCATTTTAGTTGGGGGGGCACATGGGGGGGCACAGCATGATGTAGGGGAGGCCGTGGCCCCCTCTGGCCCCCCCCTGGCGACGCCACTGCTGCTGGCACTTCACCTGCGCCCCCCTCCTGTCCGCAAATGGTAGCGCCCAGGGCACCTGCTCCTTCGGCCCCTGCCTTGTACCGGCCCTGGGTGCAACTGTTATGTTGAAAACTCTTTAGTGGCTTATTGCTGTGGAAAAAGAGAAATATATACTCTTTTCACTTCTGTAGCTACAGTGGGATGCGAAAGTTTGGGCAACCTTGTTAATCGTCATGATTTTCCTGTATAAATCGTTGGTTGTTTATGATAAAAAGTGTGAGTTAAATATATCATATAGGAGACACACAGTGATATTTGAGAAGTGAAATGAAGTTTATTGGATTTACAGAAAGTATGCTATAATTGTTTAAACAAAATTAGGCAGGTGCATAAATTTGGGCACTGTTGTCATTTTATTGATTCTAAAACCTTTAGAACTAATTATTGGAACTCAAATTGGCTTGGTAAGCTCAGTGACCCCTGACCTACATACACAGGTGAATCCAATTTTGAGAAAGAGTGTTTAGGGGGGTCAATTGTAAGTTTCCCTCCTCTTTTAATTTTCTCTGAAGAGTAGCAACAACTCTCAAATGACCTGAAGACAAAGATTGTTCACCATCATGGTTTAGGGGAAGGATACAGAAAGCTGTCTCAGAGATTTCCGCTGTCTGTTTCCACAGTTAGGAACATATTGAGGAAATGGAAGACCACAGGCTCAGTTCAAGTTAAGGCTTGAAGTGGCAGACCAAGAAAAATCTCGGATAGACAGAAGCGACGAATGGTGAGAACAGTCAGAGTCAACCCACAGACCAGCACCAAAGACCTACAACATCATCTTGCTGCAGATGGAGTCACTGTGCATCGTTCAACCATTCGGCGCACTTTACACAAGGAGATGCTGTATGCGAGAGTGATGCAGAGGAAGCCTTTTCTCCGCCCACAGCACAAAAAGTGCCGCTTGAGTTTATTGGATTTACATTTTGGAATAAGGTGCTGTGGACTGATGAAACTAAAATTTAATTATTTGGCCATAACAAGGGGCGTTATGCATGGAGGAAAAAGAAAACAGCATTCCAAGAAAAACACCTGCTACCTACAGTAAAATATGGTGGTGGTTCCATCATGCTGTGGGGCTGTGTGGCCAGTGCAGGGACTGGGAATCTTGTCAAAGTTGAGGGACGCATGGATTCCACTCAGTATCAGCAGATTCTGGAGACCAATGTCCAGGAATCAGTGACAAAGCTGAAGCTGCGCCGGTGCTGGATCTTTCAACAAGACAACGACCCTAAACACTGCTCAAAATCCACTAAGGCATTTATGCAGAGGAGCAAGTACAACGTTCTGGAATGGCCATCTCAGTCCCCAGACCTGAATATAATTGAAAATCTGTGATGTGACTTAAAGAGAGCTGTCCATGCTCGGAAGCCATCAAACCTGAATGAACTAAAGATGTTTTGTAAAGAGGAATGGTCCAAAATACCTTCAACCAGAATCCAGACTCTCATTGGAACCTACAGGAAGCGTTTAGAGGCTGTAATTTCTGCAAAAGGAGGATCTACTAAATATTGATTTCATTTCTTTTTTGTGGTGCCCAAATTTATGCACCTGCCTAATTTTGTTTAAACAATTATAGCACACTTTCTGTAAATCCAATAAACTTCATTTCACTTCTCAAATATCACTGTGTGTGTCTCCTATATGATATATTTAACTGACATTTTTTATCGTAACAACCAACGATTTATACAGGAAAATCATGACGGTTAACAAGGTTGCCCAAACTTTCGCATCCCACTGTATATATGGTGAAATCGTTCAGTGCCCTATTATAGTACAATACAGGAAAAATACACGCTGTTCACATTTGGTGTTATTTGCGCTATAAGCGTTTTATGGTCATATTTCTGGAGAAAAAGAGAAAAATACACGCAGTTCACATTTGGTGTTATTTGCTATAAAAACATTTATAGTCAGCTCAGTACAATACGAGAAAAATAGACGCTGTTTAAATTTGGTGTTATTTGCGGTAAAAACATTTATTGTCAGTTCAGTACAATACAAGAAAAATAAACTCTGTTCGCATCTGGTGTTATTTGCGCTAAAAGCGTCTCTTGTCATTTTTCTAGAGAAAAAGAGAAAAATACACAACGTTCACATTTGGTGTTATTTGCAGTAAAAACATTTATTGTCAGTTCAGTACAATAAGAAATAAATAGACGCTGTTCACACTTGCTGTTATATGCACTAAAAAGATTTATTGTCTGTTCAGTACAATACGAGAAAAATAGACGCTGTTCACACTTGCTGTTATATGCACTAAAAAGATTTATTGTCTGTTCAGTACAATACGAGAAAAATAGACGCTGTTCGCATTTGGTGTTATTTGCGCTAAAAGCGTCTCTTATAATTTTTCTAGAGAAAAAGAGAAAAATACACACTGTACACATTTGGTGTAATTTGCGGTAAAAACATTTATTGTTAGTTCAGTACATTACGAAAAAAATAGACGCTGTTCACACTTGGTGTTATTTGCACTAAAAACATTTATTGTCAGTTCAGTACAATATAAGAAAAATAGATGTTGTTTGCATTTGGTGTTATTTGCGGTAAAAGCGTCTCTTGTCATTTTTCTAGAGAAAAAGAGAAAAATACACACCGTTCACAGTTCAGTACATTACGAAAAAAATAGACGCTGTTCACATTTGGTGTTATTTGCGGTAAAAACATTTATTGTTAGTTCAGTACAATACGAGAAAAATAGACGCTGTTTACATTTGGTGTTATTTGCAGTAAAAACATTTATTATTAGTTCAGTACAATACGAGAAAAATAGACGCCGTTCACATTTGGGTGTTGTTTGCGCTAAAAACATTTATTGTCAGTTCAGTACAATACGACAAAAATAGACGCTGTTCACATTTGGTGTTATTTGCGGCAAAAACATTTATTGTCAGTTCATTACAATATGAGAAAAATAGACGCTGTTCACATTTGGTGTTATTTGCTCTATAAACGTTTCTTGTCATATTTCTACAGAAAAAGAGAAAAATAGACGCTGTTCACATTTGGTGTTATTTGCGCTAAAAACATTTATTGTCAGTTCAGTACAATACGAGAAAAATAGACGCTGTTCACATTTAGTGTTATTTGCGCTAAAAGCGTTTCTTGTCATACTTCTAGAGGAAAAGAGAAAAATACATGCCGTTCACATTTGGTGTTATTTGCGCAGAAGTAATTTAGTGGCCTATTTCAGTACAAAAAGAAAAATATATTTGTTGCTTTTAGGAGTGTTTTAATGTCTGTTTAATTTGTTTAGTTCAGCTACAAGTATGTCAGGCAGAGAAGTGCCAGGCCATGCACAGAGGAGTGGCAGAGGCCTGAATGTTTCTGGCGTGAGCAGAGGTAAGAGTAAGAGGGCGTGGCAGCAGGAGTCTCAGCGAGACGCCTGAGCTACCGGTGTCATCTAGCTGTCGTGTCTTGACCAACAACCCAGCGGTTCTTGATTGATTAACTCGGTCATCCACGTCATCCCAAGTTACATTAGACATCCCCAGCCAACAGTCGGTGGGTTCGTCAGACACAACCCTTAGTTGGCATGGCTCGGGAGTAGGCCCTGTGCCCTCACCTGTCCTCAACCTGCCTCTGTCCTTTTCAGTTCCCTCACTGCGAGAAGTATTATATGCTGTAAACTTGGCTAGAGGACAGTCAGCAGCTACTGCCCAGCCAAGATCTGGAGGAGACATCCGCCGCTTCCTCCGCTAGGCGGGCAAGTAGTGATGAGGAGAGTGGCGCGGGAGCTAGTGTTGCGAGCGGACAGGCTCCTGACCCAGAGACCGTTGAGGAGGACATCAGTGATGTGCAGACAGTACTCGATGATGATGAAGCTGATCGAACTTGAGAGCCGGGTGAAGAAGGGGCTTCGTCATCATCAGGAGAAGAGGGTGGCAGCTTGCCCGTGAGACATCGGCGGAGCCAGCAAGTCGCTAGCGTGGCCTGGAGTCAGCAGGGTGGCAACAGTGGGAGGTCAGGAGCCAAACAGGCATGGGGTAGAACACCCGCTTTGCAGCAGCCAACCTGCCCGGAAAGAAGTGGAAAGAGATTTAAACAAAAAAGATGAGCATAAGTAGGGGGTGAATAAAAGGGAAAGGAGAAATTTAGGCAAAGATTAAATAGTGAGGAGAGATTTCATCAGAGGCAGGAGAGGTAGCTCACACTAAGTGGGACCAGGTGTCCCAACCGGCCTGACTCGCAGGCCGCGATAAACATCAAGAGAGGAAAAAAAATGGGTATCAGTGGAGTGCCAAGGGGCTGCAATGAAGTGAGAAAGTGAAAGGACACCTGTAGGTGTGCCAAGAGTAGCTACATAGAGTGGATGGTTGTTCTTAATGCAGAGTAGGTAGACCGTGCTTCTGTGTGGCAATTAGTCTTTTCCCTGTGTCCATAATGGTATAGATAACTGTGGATATTATCAATACCACTTTGGTCACAGGGAAAAGACGAATTGCCACACAGAACCACGGTCTCCCTACTCTGCATTAAGAACTACCACCCACTATTTGTGCCACTAGACCCTAGTTCATTGCAGTTTCCTGCTGCCTCCTAGTTGGTCATTTTGGGTTAATCGACTTCCCTATGGACTCTATGTAGCTACTCTTGGCACACCTACAGGTGTCCTTTCACTTTCTCACTTCATTGCAGCCCCTTGGCGCTCCACTGCTATCCATTTTTTTTCTTCTCTTGACGGAAAGGAGTGGTGCAGGGGTTCACAGAGGCAGCGGCGGTAGCAGTCAGCCAGTGAGTAGTGTTGGGGGGAAAATCAGGTATTCGGCGGTGTGGCAGTTTTTTGTGAAACCGCCAGAGGAGGTCAGCATGGCCATATGTAGAATATTGGGGCAGGGTGCAAATGTTGGCACCACGGCCCTGCGTCAACATATGCAGCGTCACCATAAAGTGTCCTGGGAGAACCGTGGCTCCAATGTGGTGGTCCAGCCTGCCGCAGCTACCGCTGCATCACCCAGTGGCACTCACCCAGTTTCAGCCAGTCAAGGCTCCACCACCTCAGCCGAAGGGAGCTGTCTGTCAATCCCATCTTCTGCTGGTCCATATGCACCTGCTCCTACTCCTCATCAGTCATTCCATCAGCAATCAATCACCGAAGCGATTGCCAAAAGACAGCAGTATGAGTGCACGCATCCAACGCCGCAGAAGCTGAACGTGCTCCTGTCTTTGCGAAAAAGGCAGTACCAGCCCTGCACACACATGTAGAACAGAAGGTGGGCCAGTCCTTGAGCCTGTCGGTGTCTGTCAAAGTACACGGCAGTGCCGACATGTGGAGCTGTAACTACAGTAAGGGACAATACATGTCCTTTAGGGCCCACTGTGTGAATGTGGTTCCTGCACAGCCACACCAGCAACTTGGCCAGGTGACACCGCTTCCGCCTCCACGTTGTCACGCTCAGGGCCTGCCTTTGGGGTGTGCGGGCTGTGCGGCCGCACAGGGCGCCATAGCAACAGGGGCGCCGGCTAACTAACAGCACTGAAAGCGCACGGACTATTGGAAATAGGGAGGAGGGGGCGGGGCCCGCGGCCACTCTGAGCTCCGCTCTGCTGCCTGGCCTGCATGTCTCTTTGAGAGCAGACCAGTGGCTGCTGGAGCGTGCCGCAGCTGCCGCACAGGCACTTCTTCCTTAACTTTTGACGTTGCCACTGAGCTCCGCCCCCAGAGAGAAGAAGGAGCGAGCCCACGAGCGCCAGCCAGCAGCCACAGCAGACTCAGTCTCTGCTAGGGAAGGCCCACGACACAGCCTGAGGCTGAGCCAAATTCCAACAGAAGTTACAGCCTTACAGGTATTTGGTAGTACAAAGATAACAACTGGATGGATCCCAATCCCATCTGCCACTGGCCTATGATGGAGTGGGAGAAATGGGGGGGGGGGGGCGACAGAAGGAGAGATGTGCTGCTGCTGCCACTGGCCCATGGAGGGGAGAAATGTGCCATTGGGGGAAGGGGCTCATAGAGGACAGGGGGACAGTGTGTGCTTTCCTGCTACTACATCAACCCCCCCCCCAGGGATTTTGGGGGCCATTAAGGGTTGAACTTTAACTCCTCGCTGCTGATGTTGAGTGTGCCGCCAATCATATTCCCCTCCCCCAGCACATCAGTTACCTTTAGGAGCGGGGGATATGATTGGTGGCTATGTGCACACTCCGCATTATCCAACCCCTAATGCCCCCCAAAATGCCCGGTGGGGGGGGTATGACAGGCAGAAGGGGCGATGTGTATGCGGGCCCTTGCCCTGCACTCGCTCAGCTGTGCTCGCATACATATCGTGCCCTGTGTCCACTGTCCTGTGCCCACTCTGCTAAAGCCTGGCATAGCCCAGCTATGCCCTACTTTACCAAAGCAGACAGGCAGGAGCCGTGTGGTGATCATATTTATTGTATGTATGTGTGTGTGACTGTCCGTCCCTGTGTGTGTGTGACTGTCCGTCCCTGTGTGTGTGACTGTCCGTCCCTGTGTGTGTGTGACTGTCCGTCCCTGTGTGTGTGACTGTCCGTCCCTGTGTGTGTGTGTGACTGTCCGTCCCTGTGTGTGTGTGTGTGACTGTCCGTCCCTATGTGTGTGTGTGACTGTCCGTCCCTGTGTGTGACTGTCCGTCCCTGTGTGTGTGTGTGTGACTGTCTGTCCCTGTGTGTGTGTGACTGTCCATCCCTGTGTGTGTGTGTGACTGTCCGTCCCTGTGTGTGTGTGTGTGTGACTGTCCGTCCCTGTGTGTGACTGTCCGTCCCTGTGTGTGTGTTTGACTGTCCGTCCCTGTTTGTGTGTGTGACTGTCCGTCCCTGTGTGTGTGACTGTCCGTCCCTGTGTGTGTGACTGACTGTCCGTCCCTGTGTGTGTGTGTGTGTCTGACTGTCCGTCCCTGTGTGTGTGTGACTGACTGTCCATCCCTGTGTGTGTGTGTGTGACTGTCCGTCCCTGTGTGTGTGTGACTGACTGCCCGTCCCTGTGTGTGTGTGACTGACTGTCCGTCCCTGTGTGTGTGTGTGACTGACTGTCCATCCCTGTGTGTGTGTGTGACTGTCTGTCCATGTGTGTGTGTGACTGACTGTCCGTCCCTGTGTGTGTGTGTGTGTGACTGAGTGTCCGTCCCTGTGTGTGTGTGACTGACTGTCCATCCCTGTGTGTGTGTGACTGACTGTCCGTCCCTGTGTGTGTGTGACTGACTGTCCGTCCCTGTGTGTGTGTGACTGACTGTCCGTCCCTGTGTGTGTGTGACTGACTGTTCGTCCCTGTGTGTGTGACTGACTGTCCGTCCCTGTGTGTGTGTGACTGACTGTCCGTCCCTGTGTGTGTGACTGACTGTCCGTTCCTGTGTGTGTGACTGACTGTCCGTCCCTGTGTGTGTGACTGACTGTCCGTCCCTGTGTGTGTGTGTGTGTGTGACTGACTGTCCGTCCCTGTGTGTGTGTGACTGACTGTCCATCCCTGTGTGTGTGTGTGTGAGACTGACTGTCCGTCCCTGTGTGTGTGTGACTGACTGTCCGTCCCTGTGTGTGTGTGTCCCTGTGTGTATCACCATGCCCACACTGTTCCTATGTCTTGACGCAGCTGCATCAGACGTTCAGAACGTTCTGTGCGGGGCAAGAAGAAGATGGAAGAGGAGGCAGCGCCAGCATGGAGTCCGTGCGATAGACACAGGGAGGAACACTAAGGACGAAGGTAACACTTCCACGTGATCTACACTAGTGTTATCTGTGGTTTTACATAGGACTGCAGGTAACACTACCACATTATCAGCACTAGTGTTATCTGTGGTTTTACAGAGGACCGGAGGTAACACTACTACATCTTCGGATATCAGAGAGCCATCACTGTGTTATCTGTATTCAGAGAGCTGTGTTATTTGTGGTGTTACATAGGACTGCAGATAAAACTTTTATGGTATATCCACAGGAGTCCCATAGATTCAGATACCGTATCGTGTAGCAGCATTATGGGTCCCAAAAAACCAGCGGTAAGGGGGGGGGGGGGGGCGCCACAAGGTTAGATCGCACAGGGCGCCTGAACACCTAAGGCCGGCCCTGGTCACGCTGTTGGTCCTGCGCCAATGTCTGCCTCTGCCTCCTCATCCTCCACCATGTCCTCAGCCTGCACTGCAGGGACAAGTCACAGTGCCCCTCCAGCATACCACATGTGCAGGGCTCGGCGGTGTCACACTGTTCTGCACCTGGTTTGCCTTGGCAAACAGAGTCACACAGGGGAGGAACTGCTCCGTGTGATGCATCAGGAAATCGAATCCTGGCTTTCTCCGCGACAACTGAAAATCAGAACCATGCTGACTGACAACGGGAAGAACACGGTGTCGGCGCTGCGTCAAGGAAGGCTGAGCCATGTGCACTGCTTGGCACACGTGTTCAATCTGGTTGTCAAACGGTTCCTGAAGTCTTCCACCCATCTGCAAGACATCCTAAAAATGGCCAGGAAACTTTGCATGCACTCGTACATCGCAAAACACACCCTCCTTCAGCTGCAGCGGCAGAATGGCATCCTTCAAAATAGGCTGATATGCGACGTTTCCACCCGTTGGATTTCCACCCTCCATATGTTGGACCGACTATATGAACAGAGAAAGGCCATCAACGATTTCTTGATGATTGTAGTAATAGAGTAATGAGCGAGCACTCATACACTTGGCAACCAAATTGACATGTGCAGAAAATATTTATTATATCCCCATAAAATACAAGTAATAAAATTTATAAGAACAATGTAGCAATAATATACAACATTACAATCACATATATTGTGGTAGATATGATCAACACTATATTCATATGACTCAATAGTGTCGATAAATTCAATAATACATATTACACCAAAAAACTTCAAATATATGCTGTTATTTGGGAAAGAGGGAGTATTATCTTCTAGCGCTCTATCCCAATTTGGGAAACTGAATGTCACTGAAAATGTTGTAGGTGTATTCACTGGGAGCGCAACATGTTCATAAAGTGTCCACAGGAATCCTGATAATGTGAAAAGTCTCTTATAGCATATCCTTTTATGGTCGATATGAGCTTTGGATTGAAGAAAACTTTAAATCGATATTTGGCTTACCGTCTAGCGTCTGCTGTCTCCCTATTGCTTCAATGGAGCTTTAAATATTTGCCGGCTTATTCAGTCGCTCCATACAGCAAGCTGGTTTAAATTTCGCGGGAGTTCCAAAGATCGCGGGAGTTGCCACTCTGTTCCGCAATTTCCTTTGGTGCAGCTTTCGACGATAAGAATAGTTAATCCTTTACTGTAGAGATTTTCTTCTGTATGGCCATACAGTATTATCGGAGGCTTTTCAATGCAGGTACATCACTTGTTTCACCATACGCGTTACGGGTAGATTCACTCTCCCTTCCTCAGTGGTCCAGTGATTTCTTGATGATGCAAGTGGATAGGAGTACTCCACTGTGTAACTTTGATGTCAGCCAGTGGCAGCTCATGCGTGACACCTGCCGTTCGCCAGGACTACGGAATGAACAACGTCATTCCACTGCTTCATGTCCTGGAACAGATGCTGGTAACAATGGCTGGTCAGGGGACAGGAGACCTGGCGCATAGATCTCATGGCCACATGAGCCATGTGGGGGGCTGAACTGGAGGAGGAGGGGGAGGAGGACATTGGAGCACAGGCAATGTGTGGCCAAATGGGTGGTTTTTCTACTCAGCTGACAGGACAGGAGGAGCAGGAGCAGCCAGAGGAGCTACAGGGCGATGAGGAAGATGAGACAGATGACCCAGACACACCGTGGCAGTATGCAGTGGAGATGGAGGCAGGGAGTCCCTCCGAGTCACTTGCACAAATGGCACGATGCATGCTCACTTGCTTGCGTAGTGACAGCCGAATTGTCACCATTCGGCAGAGGGCTGCCACCATATCCACACTATGTCACCTTGCCACTCTGTTGCCTCCTGATGCTGCCGCCACCTCCACACTATGTCACCTTGCCACTCTGTGGTCTACTAATGCTCATGCCACCTCCATACTCGGTCATTGTGCAACTCGGTGGCCTACTAATGCTGCTACCACCTCCAGACTCGGCCGTTGTGCCACTCTGTGGCCTACTCATGCTGCTGCCAAGTCCAGACTTTCTCTGTGACTACTCATGCTGCTGCCACCTCCAGACTCTGTAATTGTGCAGCGTCCCAATACGTGTGTGTGTGGGCACTGCTTAAAAGCACTTTTTACATTTTTAAAAGCACTAGGTTGTCATGTATAACTTTGCATTTGTGTATCTGCAAAATCCCTGTTAACAGGCCTATTAGGTGTAATTTATGCATCCCGCCACTAGATGGGGATAAAGTTCAGGTCCTATATATACCTAGGTCAGGCCTAGTTAGTCAGTTGAGACCAGGGGAGATGCTGAGCAAGATAGCTAGGAAAATGTAGTTCAGAAGAGAGCAGATCTGCGGTAGTCAGATCAAATTAGTGGGAGGAAAGATAGAGTGAAGACTTCGCAACACAGATTAGTGAGTGGAGCCAACTTCGCTAGGAGGTGATACTCAGATGTGAGGCGCAGAAGAGCGTTTTCCTTCTGTGGCCGGACTATATATTTGCATCCCTGACCAGTAGGAGAAGAGTTTGCCTCCCTGGAAAAGAAACAAGCATTCCTAGGAATTCATCGGTGATAAGAGCCATTATTGAGGGCCACAGACACCTTTGCATGGTGGAGGTTTTATAGCTTCAGGCAGCCACACCAACCTTCTGAGAGACAATTGAGTTTTCCTGTCTAAATTATTCCGCTTGTAGGGAAAGACAAGGAATAGGATTTAACACATCTAAAGGAACCAGGTACACCTAACCCACTGCTCCAAAACCAAGAAACCTAAACAGCCTAAAACTGTGGATTTTCAGAATTAACTCTGTACCATCTAAAGACTGCATAATTATTACTACTTATGGTTGTACCACCATTAACGGTACTGGCGTCACGACAAAAACCATCAAGGGACTCAGCCGCAACAAGCACCCTAAGCACCCTTAACATCAAGGGCACCTCAACCACCATCTTGGCTGATGCTTCCTACCACAGAGCGTGCCCCGGAGGATTTCGTGCTGTCCACCTCAACACTGTGCTGCCAGCCCAGGGAGGCTATCTGCTAACCGTGAGTAAACTGATGAACTGTGTGTTATATGATTTGGCCCCTCATCGGTCCACCGTGCACCTCACGTGTTGCCCCTGCGACTGGCCTGCTGCAATTGTGCCACTCTGTGGCCTACTCATGGTGCTGCTGCAGTAAGCTGGATTGGACTAATGCACACTGGCGCAACAATATGCACTGACTGGGTCAGGTGTAAATGATAGTTAGGAGTTTTGTTCGTGACGCCAATTGCAGTGTGCGCAGGGTACAGTCTCAGGGCCCTTTAAGGTGTTGCAACTTACGTACCAGGTTAGGAATGCCAGAGTGGGGTAATGTAGTGTCAACAGTGTCTCCTACCTTGGTACGGCTGGACTCCTGGATCCTGGCTCACTTGCAATAAATGAGTGTTGCTAGTAGGAGTAATTGAGGGATTTTGGTAGCAGTAAATGAGATCCAGACTTGTAATAAAATTCAACTTGTCTTTACTGAAGGCAGCATTAACCCATATGAGATACAGCATTAGTCTTTTACCAGCAGGTATTTGTCTATATATCTCTTCTGCATCTAGAATGTGCCTGGAGCTCTCTTGCAGGATTAGTCGTCTGCTTATGGCTCTGTAATATGTGGCAGGAATCTGTCTTCTGCTCTGTCTATCTTCTGCTTGGTATGGGGACTGACAAGCTGAGGAGGAATTTGGCTTCTCCTGGTCTCTGGATAGTTATTCACAGTTCTGCTCACAGTGAATGGTTCGTCCTGGAGATCTGAAGGTGCTGCTTGCTTGTCAACCAGCTGAGGCTGAAGGCTCAGACTGGGGATGAAGATCTTTGGCCTCAGCCGAGGCACGATCAGGGCTGGGATCCCTAAAACTGGGAGCTCCTACCAGCACTGCCTTCCCCTAGCAGGGGTAGTGTCACGACCGCTACCCCAGCAGCAGTCGTGTCGCACCAGACGGAGGGGAAGGGGGACCCTTATCTACGGATGGGAATAGTATGGCCACCCCTGACTAACCCTAAGCTGGCACCTGTCTGCCCTGATACCCTAGACGGGGTGTGAACCCGTGCGGCGAGCAGTATGCCTAAACCCTCAGTCACCCTAACAAGCCTAGAGTGGGGAAAGGCCGATGGGAGCACTAGTCACCATCACTCATGTCTAGGAGAACAGCAGAGGAAGACAGCAACAAACAAACTATATCAGAGATAGACTTATCCAGTCACGAGCAGAGAAGGCGATCCCAATCACGACAGTCCACGCCGGACAAGAACTCCACAGCAACACCATCAAACGATCTCCTTCAAAGGTCAGAATAGAACTGGAAGTAAGGACTATATCTGGCAATGACTGCAAGTGAAAGTGAAACTAATATAGTAGCTGAGAGTGGCAGACAGGACTCGCCTGAGAAGGATGCCTACAAACTCCCAGTCAGGACAAAAAGGTTCACAAGGCAAAACCCAGATGACATACCCTGAACCACGGAGCAAACTCACAAGCTATCGCGAGTAGCAAGTCGCTGCGACCTTCTCCTCCCAGACCTGTCTGGATCAGTCACAGTCGTGACAGTACCCCCCTTTCTACGAGGGGCCCCTGGACCCTCAAGACCAGGCCTCTCCGGATGGGAGCTATGAAAAGCCTGAATGAGTCTGTCCGCTTTTATCTCTGATGCTGGAACCCACATTCTCTCTTCGGAACCATAACCTTTTCAGTGCACCAGGTACTGAAGAGAGCGGCGAACATATCGTGAATCAACAATCTTTTCTACCTGAAACTCAAGACTGCCATCAACAACCACCGGTGGAGGCGGTAGAGGCAATGGTTCAGGAGGTTCTACATATCTCTTAAGCAGAGATCTGCGGAAGACATTATGGAGCCTTAGAGTCTGAGGTAGCTCCAGACGAAAAGCCACCGGGTTAATGATCTTAATTACCCTATAAGGACCAATAAATCTCGGACCTAATTTCCACGAGGGAACCTTCAACTTGATATTTCTGATAGACAACCACACCAAGTCATTCACCCCAAGGTCCGGACCTTCAGAGCGCTTCCTATCAGCCGCACGTTTGTATCTACCACCAATTCTCTTCAAACTTTCTTGCACACTCTGCCACACAGAAGAAAGTGAAGACGCAAATCGTTCCTCCTCGGGAATCCCAGACGGCCCCCCCTCACTAAACGTACAAAACTGAGGATGGAAACCATACGCACCAAAAAATGGTGACTTATCGGTGGATTCTTGACGACGATTATTAATGGCAAACTCGGCTAACGGTAAATAAGATGACCATTCCTCCTGATTTTCGGAAACAAAGCATCTCAAATATGTCTCTAGGTTTTGATTGGTACGTTCAGTCTGACCGTTGGACTGTGGATGGAAAGATGAAGAAAACGACAGATGAACCCCTAAACGAGAACAAAAAGCTTTCCAAAATTTAGAAACGAATTGGGTACCACGATCTGAAACAATATCGGAAGGGACCCCGTGAAGCTTCACGATGTGGTCAATAAAAACCTGAGCCAGTGTGTTAGCATTAGGCAATGCGGCAAGAGCAATAAAGTGCACCATTTTACTGAATCTGTCAACAACTACAAGAATAACAGTCTTCCCCGCTGATACTGGTAGATCCGTAATGAAATCCATTGACAGGTGCGTCCAAGGCCTGTTGGGGATGGCCAGAGGTAAAAGACGCCCTGCCGGACGAGTATGATCTACCTTAGAACGAGCACAGGTAGCACATGCAGACACAAAATTCAACACCTCCTGGCGCCATTTAGGCCACCAGAACCGACAAGACACTAACTCAGAGGTTGCCCTACTACCTGGGTGTCCTGCCAATGTGGAGTTATGGTGTTCTTTTAGTATCTCCAGTCGTAAATATTTTGGCACAAACAGTTTACCCGAGGGGCAGGAGGCCGGGGCGTCCCCCTGAGCTTCCAACACCCTCCCCTCCAAACCTGAGTGTAATGCAGAGACCACCACCCCCTTTTGCAAAATGGGCTCTGGTACCTCAACATCACCCCCTCCAGGAAAACTTTGAGACAATGCATCCGCCTTAGTATTTTTTGCCCCCGGGCGATAGGTTATTACAAAATTAAACTTAGTAAAAAATAACGACCACCGAGCCTGTCTAGGGGTGAGACGTTTAGCAGACTCCAGATATAATAAGTTTTTGTGATCAGTAATCACTGTGACGGGATGAACCGCCCCCTCCAAAAAATGACGCCACTCCTCAAAAGCCAACTTAATAGCCAAAAGTTCCCTGTTGCCAATATCATAGTTCCTTTCTGCAGTAGACAATTTATTCGAAAAGAAAGCACACAGACGCCATTTACCAGGGGACGGGCCCTGAGATAGTACCGCTCCCACCCCCACCTCTGATGCGTCAACCTCTACAATAAAAGAAAGCGAGACATCTGGCTGTACGAGAATAGGGGCCGAGGTGAATCTCTCCTTCAGAGATGCAAAGGCAGTTTTGGCTGCATGTGACCATTTGGAAAAATCGGATCCCTTTCGGGTCATGTCCGTCAGTGGTTTCACCACCAAGGAATAGTTTTTTATAAACTTTCCATAAAAATTGGCAAACCCCAGGAAGCGTTGCAATGCCTTCAGGTTCTCAGGCAGATCCCAGTCTATAATCGCCCAGACTTTCTCTGGATCCATGCGGAAACCTGAATCTGACAACACATACCCCAGAAATGGCAGTTCTTTTACGGCAAACACACATTTTTCTAACTTAGCAAACAATTTGTTGGCCCTTAATATCTGCAGCACTTGTCTCACATGGATCTTATGTGTATCCAGATCCGGGGAATAGACCAGGATGTCATCAAGATATATCACAACAAATCTCCCGATAAGGTGACTAAAAATATCGTTGACAAAATGTTGGAATACCGCAGGCGCATTAGTAAGACCAAATGGCATGACCAGATTTTCATAATGCCCTTCCGGAGTATTAAAAGCCATCTTCCACTCATCCCCCTCTTTGATGCGAACCAGGTTATAGGCTCCTCTGAGATCCATTTTGGAGAACCATTTAGCACCAGCAACCTGATTAAAGAGGTCGGGAATGAGAGGAAGAGGATAGGGATCTCGGATAGTTATCCGGTTTAATTCCCGGAAATCCAGGCAAGGACGTAGGCCCCCATCTTTCTTTTTAACGAAAAATAACCCTGCAGCCACAGGTGAAGAAGAGGGTCTGATGTGTCCCTTAGCCAAACTCTCCGAAATATAATCTTTCATAGCCTTCCTCTCCGGGCCGGAAAGATTGTATAACCGGGTTTTAGGTAGTTTGGCCCAAGGTAGTAGATTAATCAGGCAATCATATGGACGATGAGGTGGTAACCCCTGACAACCCTTCTCAGAGAACACATCCATAAAATCTGACAGAAAGGCAGATAAAGATGTTACAGAGAGTGTAGAGCACCTACTACTCAAGCAGTTGTCCTTACAATGTTCACTCCACTCCACAATCTCCCCGGCCTGCCAATCCACCACTGGATTGTGAGTCACCAGCCAGTGAAGCCCCAATACCATAGGAGCCGGAAGACCGTCCAGGACATAACACGAGATATGCTCTTTATGGAGGTCCCCTACCTGCATATGGATATTATGAATGATCTGAGTTAACTCTTTCTGAGTAAGAGGGGAGGAGTCGATGGCAAAAACAGGAATAGTTCTGCGTATCGGTTCTGGAGTAAAACCCAGAGCCTGAGCAAACCGTGAATCCACCAAGTTGACCCCCGCCCCACTGTCCAAAAAGACGGAACAGATCTCAGTCTTATTGCCCGCCTCAACGGTAGCGGACAACAAAAACTGAGACATGCGTATGGAGGAAACGAATACGCCCAGACTGTTATCCTCCGCACAATCTGGGGACTCTAGTTTTCCCGGCGGCTCCTTTGTTTGTGGTCTCTTGGGTTCTGAAGGACAAACCTTTACAAAATGACCACTCCCCCCACAACGAAAACAAACCTCTGACCTACAGCGGAACTTAGGAGGATTCACCCGTCTAGTGGCGCCCCCTATTTGCATTGGTTCGACTGGATCATAACAAACCGATCCCTGCCCTATAGAGGCCTCCGTAAAATTTAATAGTCTCTCCCTGAGTCGTCTGTCGATTCTTATGGACAGAGACATAGCAGCCTCCAGAGACCCAGGGACCTCGTATACCGCCAGCGCGTCTTTATATTTTTCAGACAACCCCTGGCAGAACTGACTCCTAAGGGCCGAGTCGTTCCATAACGTATCAGTAGCCCACCTACGGAATTCGGAACAATATAGTTCAGCAGACCGGTTCTCTTGCCGAAGTCTACGTAGCTTAGACTCAGCCAGTGAGACCCTGTCCGGGTCATCATATACGAGACCCAGGGCTTCAAAAAACTCCTCCATTGATCGTAAGGCCAGAGAGTCTGATGGTAGGGAGAAAGCCCAAGCCTGCGGATCTCCTTGCAGGAGAGAAATTACAATACCCACCCGTTGTTCCTCACCGCCGGAGGATCTAGGGCGTAACCTGAAGAACAATTTGCAAGCTTCTCTGAAGGTTACAAATTGGTCTCTCCATCCTGAGATCAGGTAAAGCCACTTTTGGCTCAGGAGTACCTTGGTTTCCCGTAGCAACGGTGGAACGGTGGAACCCAAGGATGGCTGCTGCTGCAGCACTGTTGCTTTTAATCCTGCCACTTCAAGGGATAATCCCTGTAATTGTTTCGCCAAAACCGTAACCGTATCCATAGTGGAACAGAAAAATACAAAGCAAAACAGCAAGCAAAACAAAAACAAAAAAGAAATGTCACTTTTTTTTTTTTTTTAAAAGGCCAGATATACTGTCACGACTGCTACCCCAGCAGGAGTCGTTTCGCACCAGACGGAGGGGAAGGGGGACCCTTATCTACGGATGGGAATAGTATGGCCACCCCTGACTAACCCTAAGCTGGCACCTGTCTGCCCTGATACCCTAGACGGGGTGTGAAACCCTCAGTCACCCTAACAAGCCTAGAGTGGGGAAAGGCCGATGGGAGCACTAGTCACCATCACTCATGTCTAGGAGAACAGCAGGGGAAGACAGCAACAAACAAACTATATCAGAGATAGACTTATCCAGTCACGAGCAGAGAAGGCGATCCCAATCACGACAGTCCACGCCGGACAAGAGCTCCACAGCAACACCATCAAATGATCTCCTTCAAAGGTCAGAATAGAACTGGAAGTAAGGACTATATCTGGCAATGACTGCAAGTGAAAGTGAAACTAATATAGTAGCTGGGAGTGGCAGACAGGACTCACCTGAGAAGGATGCCTACAAACTCCCAGTCAGGACAAAAAGGTTCACAAGGCAAAACCCAGATGACATACCCTGAACCACGGAGCAAACTCACAAGCTATCGCGAGTAGCAAGTCGCTGCGACCTTCTCCTCCCAGACCTGTCTGGATCAGTCACAGTCGTGACAGGTAGCTGGCACACTCACTGTAACTTCCTTTCCCCCCCATGAGGCAGGATGTGGGAACATTCCACACCTCCTCAAAGAGGGGGAAGGTAAACTGGAATGTACTATTCCAGTCTAGAAATGCTAAACTGTTACTAAAGCCCTGCTGAACACATTGCTGCCACCTGCTTGTGTACATGGAAATTACAGCAAATACATGTAACAGGCTTAGAAAATGCACATTTGTGAGTAAGTGATGTTAACTTACACAAGATGACACTACAAATACACTTAACAGGATGTAGCGAGGTGAAAGAGTTTAGTAACATAACTCTGGGATGTTACACTGCCACCTCCATACTCGGTCATTGTGCAACTCTGTGGCCTACTCATGGTGCTGCCACCTCTAGACTCTGTCATTGTGCCACTCGGTAGCCTCCTCATTCTGCTGCCAACTCCAGACCCTGTCATTGGGCCACTCTGTGGTCTCTTCATGCTGCTTCCACCTCACCACTATGTCATAGATCCACTCGGTGGGCTTCTCATGCTGTTCCGCCTCCACACTTCATGCCTGGGCCACTATTTTGCCTTTCGGCCTGGCTTACATGATTTATATGATTTATTTGACCTTTCTTCTGATCTGTCAGAAGGAAGGAAAAATAAGACGCACAACGGATCCTGTCTGTGTAGCAGCTGTAAGGCCTGTATGGTCCCATCAGAATTGGCTTAGGATTTGGTAGCCAAAAGCAGGAGTGGGTACAAAACACAGAAGACATGCAAATATTCCATGCACGTGTCATCTCTGTTTTAGATCCACTCCTGTTTTTTTCTTTTTTTTTGGGCATTAGCAATACTGATGGATTATTGCGCAAATGCTGACCGAGTGAAGGCATATGCTCCACAGACAAGATCTGTTTTTTGTGGGTTATTGTTCTGACGGATCAGAGGAAGGGCAAAATAATCGGTGACGTCAACACAAACTTACTGCTGACACCCTCTCCACTCTGTCAGGGGGCTCTACTTGTATAAGTGTTTAATAGAACAGGTTCTGTAGACATCTATGTGGAATCAGCTGATGATGGTGTAAAAGGAGTGCGCTTCTTCTTGACACTAAGATAAACCTGTAAAGCTGAGTTCATACTTGCGTTATTTGGTCAGTTTTGGCGAATTTAAGTATACTTTCTTATAATTTTAATAGTTTTGGTTCAATTTAATATTAAATATTTAATTAATTTACTAATAAAAATTGCATGTTGCCTAAGACAGGAGAGAATCAGCCAGTCTTCTGTTTATTCAACAACGTGGTGTTGCGATAGAGAAAGCATCCCAAGAAAACAATTCCTCTCCACCTGGAGACGAATCCTGTCAAAATTGCTGCAAGTGCTGTATTGGCTGCTCATCGACCAAGATACTTCTGGGAGAAACCTGCCTGGCAGGAACAGGCCTTCAGTAGCTACAGACAACGAGAAGACAAAGCTTCAAGATAGCTTGGAGCACGGAAGAGTTGCGAAGTTAGTCAAGTTTCAAACCAACCATCCAGGCCCCGGTCTCTTCGTCTGGTGAAAACATCTCGGGTTTCCAGTCATCATGGAAATGAAAAGGAGGGCATCCTGTTGTGCACAGAGATGGAGAGGGTCTTTGGATTCCCCCTGCACTATACGGACATCTCACAAATGCACCCCTGCTCCCGACAGCAGCTGCTTGAAAGGTCATGGAGCGTCCCAGTCATCTGGCATCTATTCGCCCCTCTGAAGGATTATTTTGAAAGTGTGTAGAAGCCACACTGGGCCCTCACGCGGCAGATTTATCATGGAGCCACCGGATTTTACAATATTACCTTATTATTTTGTGCTTTAACAATACTGATGAATTATAGAGCAAATGCTGAAGGAATGAAGGCGGTGGCTCCACACAGGATCCGTTTTTTGCAGGTTATTATTCTGACCGATCAGAGAAAGGGCAAAATAATCAGAGTAGTCAACACAAACGTACTGCTGACACCCTCTCCACTCTGTCATGGGGGTTCTACTTGTATAAGCGTTTAACAGAACAGGTTCTGTACATCTATGTGGAATCAGCTGACGAGGGTGTAAAAGGAGTGCGCTTCTTCTTTACACTAACATCGACCTGTAAGGCTGAGTTAATACTTGAGTTATTTGGTCGGTTTTGGCCCCGTGACTGCCCAAATAAGTGGTGTGCAGTGATTCTAAGAGTGACGCCTGTTATCTGCATGTCATACTGACTGACAGTATTATTTCACTACCCCAGCAGACTCCCTATGCGTGTTACTGCAAGGCACAGTGTTCTACACCCATATAAAGGCTCTATGCAGCCCAGAAATAGCTGTTTTTTAATGTGATTTGTCGCAAATTAATTAACTGGCCGAATTGAATTTTTGAGAAATTCGCTCATCTCTAGTCATCTATATCAGATTGGCGGGGGTCTGACACTTGGCACCCCCGCCGATTCAGCTGTATGAGGAGACGGCACGCACAGTGTGCATGTGCCATCTTCCTGCTCGCTGCTGATGTCTATGGCAAAGGATAGATCATCGATATTGGAGAGCCCGGAAAACCCCTTTAATTATAATGCGATAATTTACTACAGATTATATTATTATGCACAGGGATTACAGAGAAATTATAGTGATTAGTGTTGAGTAAATCGAGCTTCGAATCATTTGAACGCTGTACAGAGATCTGTCTCCATACAGCATTAAAATGTATGGCACTTGGGTGCCTCTCACCTCCCTTAAATGTGCCTGGAGTTGTGTGGCATTCATCATGCAGTTCCGCAGGGCATTGTTCACAATGAAGCCATCATCAGTGTGGGATGTGGTCAAAGGACATTCACTTCTATGCCTTTCTGTGACTTTTCCATTCTCTCTGTATGGGCTCATGCACATGAACGTATTTTCTTTCTGCTTCCATTTCGTTTTTTTTTTGTGGCCCGTATGCAGAACCATTAACTTCAATGGATCCTCAAAAACAACGGAAGGTACTCGTGTGCATTCCGTTTCCATATTTCCGTTCCGCAAAAAAGTAGTGCATGTCCTATTATTGTCTGCAAATCACGGTCCAAGGCCCCATTCAAGTCAATGGGTCCACACAAAAATACAGAATGCACACTGAACACATCCGTATGTAATCCGCATTTCATCCGTATTTTGCGGATCCATACTGTAGAAATGCTATGCCCAGCCCATATTGCTCATGTGTTTGGTGATTAATAAGTTACTGTTTCCGTTTCCGATCCGCAAAAAACGGATCACATACAGAAACCATACAGATATGTTTTGTGGAATAACGGAATGGAAGAGGACTAAAATCAGAGAAAAAAAACCTCAGATACGGAACAACAGATCCATGAAAAATGGACCGCAAAACAAAAACGGTCATATGCATGAGCCCTATCTCTGTTGCAACATGCTTATGATACGCTAAGCTTAGTGGCCACTTCTGTCTGAGAACATCCTGCTTGAAGCCTAGCAATGGCAAGGTACTGTTGATCAATTGTTAGGTGTCGTCTTGGTCTCATGATGTCAAAATGTGAACAGCGTGATGAGGAGGACTGTTAAAATACCAATTCTAATTGAACCAGGAAATTTATTGGCTCAAACACCTTTTGTGAATTTTGCCATTTAGCTCATTGGTAGAGAAAAGCAAGTTGTGCAAAAAGTACTGAAACATTGAACAGTTGGACATGTGCATTCAAAAGTTTAGAGAATGTCACTTTAGGTCAGTGCTTCTCAATTATTTTCTGTCATGCCCCCCCTAGGAAGAAGAAAACATTTCGCGCCCCCCGCGCGACTGTAAATAGTATCATTTGTCTATAAAATTGTTATAAGTACACCTCTGCATAACACTGTATCCTTATTAACGTATAAGAGAATAAAAAAAGAAAGAAATGTGGATCGGACACACACTTATGGGGGAATCTGTGGATGACGGACACTTATGGGGGGATCTGTGGATGACGGACACTTATGGGGGGATCTGTGGATGATGGACACTTATGGGGGGATCTGTTGATGACGGACACTTATGGGGGGGATCTGTGGCTGGCACTGTTACAGGGGGATCTGTGGCTGGCACTGTTATATATGTGCCATCCACAGACCTCCCACCCCATAACAGTGCCATCCACAGACCCCCCAGCCCATAACAGTGCCATCCACAGACCCCCACCCCTTAACTGTGCCATCCACAGATTCCGTGTGCCCGCCCGCCGCCGTTTAAAGTTATTAAACATGCCCCCCTCACTCCTAATAGTACCGTATATCAGAATTTCTTCTGTATAATGCCGGCAGGCGGGCCGGGCGGCCGGCGCGTCCCTCAGTGACGTCACTTGTCTGCGCCGCCTGCTTCATTCATAAAGCAGGTGGCGCAGGCACGTGACATCACTGAGGTACGCACCGGCTGCCCGGCCTGCCTGCCGGCATTATACAGAAGAAATTCGCACACCCCAAAGGCCGGCCCTGAACAAGCCCCCCTTTACGGAGCCTGGCGCCCCACTATTTGAGAAGCACTGCTTTAGGTACACCTGTAAAGGTTAGAGTGCATTTTAAATTCATCCTGAAATTTCACCCACAAGCCAAATATTACTTTTTGTGAGTAGTGTAGTTGTCTTGTTTGAAAGCAGGCATTCCAAGCTTTCAAACTATACCAGAATTACAGCATTGTCTTCACTACATCGGAAGATATCACTGTTAGAAATTTGTATGGCAGTGAATGCAGTTGAAAGTGAAAGTAAAGGCAGGTTTTATCATGTTTATTTCCAATTCGATTTATAACAGCTATATTTCCTGCTGATGTTGAGATAATGCTATGATTCTGGTCTTGTATGAAAACATGGAATGCCAGGCTCATATCTCTAGCTGCTACCAATCCGGACATATAAGCCGCTAAAGCAGAATTCCATCCCCTGCCCCTTCTGCCTGAGCTGTGCTTGGGTGAACAGTTAAAGGGTTGTTCAGTTTATTTATATTGATGACCTATCCTCAGGATAGTTCATCTTAATATCAGATTGGCGGGGGTCCAACTCCTGGCACCCCTGCTGATCAGCTGTTTGAAGAGAAGGCTGCACTTGTACAAACGCTGCCTTATCTTCATTGTTTACCTGCTCGCTGTCGCAATGGCAGTCGTGAGCAGCCAGGATTTAGGTGAGGGGTGGGTACCTTCTTTGGGGAGTATAATGGTGCTATGAACCCAAAGGTAAAATAATGTTATTAAAAAGTTGCATGCAGGTGAGTACCTTCTTTATAAGGTAAAATCACATCCAGTTATGAGTAAATAATTTTCGCAGTTCAGTAGTGGTAGGTTGTGATGTAAAATACTGCTGTGTTTAGCAGGTACGTTACCCTCCTGGTGGCCAATGGTAGGCTGGTGAGCGGCTCCTGACGGGAGGACAGCGTCCACGTGTGATGTTCCCGCCCGCGGGGCTGTTCGCTCTGGCTCTTTGTTACTGCTGCTTTTTTGTCACTTCCGGTGACGTCACCCACGCTTGCTAGCTCTCCCGCTCGATTTCTTGTCGGCGTTCCACGTGGAGGCTGATGGCGGGAAAATGCTGCAGCTTTCAAAAATGAAGTAGTTTTCTCCGGAGCTTCTTTACAAACTTTAGGATCCTTCTGTTATAGCTAGCTGGTTTGAGTGTGGCTAACTCAATACCCCATACGCGTTTCGAAGCGCACTGCTCCTTCTTCAGTGGGAATGAGTAGCCTGTTTTCCTTTGGCCATTATATATGGACCTAATTGGATCCAATTAGTGATTGGGGGAGTGGTCATGGACGTTATTCTCTGGTGTTTGGTAACGTTTGTGCTGGACTTTCAAAGAAGAGGGATGGGATCCAGATGTAGTAGATGTGGCATATATAGGGTCAATATATAACAGCCCAATGGGCAAACAAGATGTCTGTGACATTTATAGTTATAAAATATATTGAATTAGTATATATCCAAAACATAAAGCACAAATATAAGAATAAAAAACACAAATAAGAATAATAATAAAATAGAGCATGTCTGCAGCTATCGATTAGGTGCCAAACAGAAATGTTTTGTTTGGGGGCAATGGGGATCAATAGTAGTTTCAGATGTATGTTTTAGTTTAATCAGATATTGGTAACTTCCAGATACGGAGTGGTGAAAATTTGAGTTGGGAATGTTGATGGTGAGAGGGGTGGGAGGGGCCCACCTGGGAGGAGGGGTCGGAGTGCTGATAGACAGCCAGACTACGATCCCAATTCCCGATGGGGGCATCCCACCTGATTGGTCTATATATAAGTGTAGCATTCAATATTATTCATAAAAAGCCAAATATTTCCATCTCCGCATTGAGACCCTTCGGAATCATTGTGTTAAACTCGAATATTTTTCTAGATTCAGACCTAGACATAGCTGCTATATGGTTGCCACCTGTCCATTGGCGTATAATTTTCTCTATAGCTACATAAGTGAGTGATAACGGGTCGCAGTTGTGTTGTTCCTTGTAGTGTCTGGAAACAGAGTGTAGCTCATAGCCCTTTTTGATGTTTGAAATATGTTCTTATATTCTCGTTTTGAGTAATCTCTTTGTGCGCCCTACGTATTGTTTGAGACAGGGGCATTGTAGGACATAAATTACATTGCTAGAATGGCACGAAAGGTGTTCTCGGATCTGATGTTTATATGTACTATTAGTTGCATTCACCGCCGTTGTCTTTCTCAGGAAGTTTGTAATTTTGCAGTTATTGCATTTACCGCACCTGAAGAAGCCCTGCAGTGATAGCCAGCTTGGATTGGGTTTCGTCATATTTCTTTTAATTGTTGGTGCTAATCGTAAGCCAAGATTAGGGGCTTTAGTGTAGGTGATCTGTGGTTTGTCGGGTAGTGACTGACCGATAATTTTATCTCTCAAGATATGGTGCCAGTGTTTGTGGATGCTAGTCTCTAGTTTTTTATAATGCACGTTATATGGTAAGATGATTCTGGGGGTTTCTTCCTTTTTGATCGTGATTGTGGTGGTTTGATTGGTTTCATCAAAGAACGTTGTTCTATCCATTGATCTTACTTTCTCTAGGGATCTATTATTGTCATTGGATAATCCTTGGCTAGGAATTGTTTCTTCAAGTTCTCTGCTTCTATTTCAAACTGACTGTCTAATGTGCAGTTTCTCTTAAGACGTCTAGACTGACTAGTCGGGATGTTTAATAGCCAGCTGGGTAGGTGACAACTCGAGTGTAAAATAAAATTGTTTTTCATCACCGGATTTTGGTAAGTGCTGCAGTGTAGTTTGTTTTCTGTTGTTTTAATCAATAGATCCAGGAATTCCACTTGTGTTTGACTTATGTTGGCTGTGAGTGTTATGTTCCTATCATTTACATTAATGCTCTCCAAAAATATATCCAATTTATCCCTCGTGTCGCTCCAGATAAAGATAATGTCATCTATATATCTCCGCCATAGTACCAGGCTCGTCCACTGGGCCATGAAAATGTTGGCGTAGCTGGGGGCGAACCTGGTACCCATGGCGGTGCCGCGTTGCTGTAGGTAAAATACAGAGTCAAATATAAAGTAATTATGAGTCAGAATAAAAATTACACCCTCTATTAAAAAATCTATTTGATCTGTATGTAGGGTCTGGTAGTGGTTCAATTGTTCTCTTAAGGCAGCAGTGCCGTGATTGTGATTGATGATGGTGTTCTCACTCAGGTTACTAGATCACAGAACACAAAGAAGACAAGAAGGAGCAGACATAAGAAGAAGACAGAACAGATACCACAGGACTTAGATAACACATCAAATATTATTGTAAATCTGAGCAGCACGACCTCAATGAGACACAACAGAAACTACTTAGTAACGGACTAAAATTTTCCCCTACAGCAAAAATGGACAAGTTCAATGCATATATAGGAATAGAGAAATTCGTGAGGAAACTCTGAAAAAATACTTCATTAAGAATCCAATATCTAGAGACAATCCTCGACCATCCATCTACAACCACACTGACCTTAAAGTAAAATCCACAAAATACCCAAAACAGGAAATGGGAGACAATATAGCTACATTCCGGAAATGCATAGAGTCAGACATTAGGAGAATAAATCTAAACAAAACACATTTCAACATGACCAAAAGGGAGATACACACAATCAAACAAATACAATCGACTCTGAATTTAACCATAAGACCAGCAGATAAAGGTGGAGCAATTGTCCTACAAAACACAGAGGATTACACTTCAGAATGCAAGAGACAACTGTCAGACCTCCACACATATACCACCCTCAAAAAAGATCCCACTGAAGATTTCTATAAGGAACTAGTGGCATTGACACAAACTGGTAGAGAAAGAGGTATCCTGAACGAACAGGAATTTACATTCATAACAAGCTCACAGAACAGAATTCCCATATTTTACTGTCTACCAAAGATTCACAAAAACCAAACTCATCCACCTGGCAGACCAATAATTTCAGGAATCGGATCCCTCACCTCCAACTTTTCCCAGTACATAGATAGACTACTACAGCCCACCGTCAAACTAATACCATCGTATATCAAAGACACAACAGACATAGTAAGGACACTAGAACAGATAGAGTATCAAAACCATTGGTTACTATGTACTATGGATGTAAACTCACTCTACACCATCATCAATCACAATCACGGCACTGCTGCCTTAAGAGAACAATTGAACCACTATCAGACCCTACATACAGATCAAATAGATTTTTTAATAGAGGGTGTAATTTTTATTCTGACTCATAATTACTTTATGTTTGACTCTGTATTTTACCTACAGCAACGCGCCACCGCCATGGGCACCAGGTTCGCCCCCAGCTACGCCAACATTTTCATGGCCCAGTGGGAACACGACTACATCACCCCACTGCTGGGGACGAGCCTGGTACTATGGCGGAGATATATAGATGACATTATCTTTATCTGGAGCGACACAAGGGATAAATTGGATATATTTTTGGAGAGCATTAATGTAAATGATAGGAACATAACACTCACAGCCAACATAAGTCAAACACAAGTGGAATTCCTGGATCTATTGATTAAAACAACAGAAAACAAACTACACTGCAGCACTTACCAAAAATCAGTTTAGACGTCTTAAGAGAAACTGCACGTTAGACAGTCAGTTTGAAATAGAAGCAGAGAACTTGAAGAAACAATTCCTAGCCAAGGAGTATCCAATGACAATAATAGATCCCTAGAGAAAGTAAGATCAATGGATAGAACAACGTTCTTTGATGAAACCAATCAAACCACCACAATCACGATCAAAAAGGAAGAAACCCCCAGAATCATCTTACCATATAACGCGCATTATAAGAAACTAGAGACTAGCATCCACAAACACTGGCACCATATCTTGAGAGATAAAATTATCGGTCAGTCACTACCCGACAAACCACAGATCACCTACACTAAAGCCCCTAATCTTGGCTTACGATTAGCACCAACAATTAAAAGAAATATGACGAAACCCAATCCAAGCTGGCTATCACTGCAGGGCTTCTTCAGGTGCGGTAAATGCAATAACTGCAAAATTACAAACTTCCTGAGAAAGACAACGACGGTGAATGCAACTAATAGTACATATAAACATCAGATCCGAGAACACCTTTCGTGCCATTCTAGCAATGTAATTTATGTCCTACAATGCCCTTGTCTCAAACAATACGTAGGGCGCACAAAGAGATTACTCAAAACGAGAATATAAGAACATATTTCAAACATCAAAAAGGGCTATGAGCTACACTATGTTTCTAGACACTACAAGGAACAACACAACTGCGACCCGTCATCACTCACTTATGTAGCTATAGAGAAAATTATACGCCAATGGACAGGTGGCAACCATACAGCAGCTATGTCTAGGTCTGAATCTAGAAAAATATTCGAGCTTAACACAATGATTCCGAAGGGTCTCAATGCGGAGATGGAAATCTTTGGCTTTTTATGAATAATATTGAATGCTACACTTATATATAGACCAATCAGGTGGGGTGCCCCCCTCGGGAATTGGGATCGTAGTCTGGCTGTCTATCAGCACTCCGACCCCTCCTCCCAGGTGGGCCCCTCCCACCCCTCTCACCATCAACATTCCCAACTCAAATTTTCACCACTCCGTATCTGGAAGTTACCAATATCTGATTAAACTAAAACATACATCTGAAACTACTATTGATCCCCATTGCCCCCAAACAAATCGTTTCTGTTTGGCACCTAATCGATAGCTGCAGACATGCTACTATTTTATTTTTATTCTTATTTGCGTTTTTTATTCTTATATTTGTGCTTTATGTATTGGATATATACTAATTCAATATATTTTATAACTATAAATGTCACAGACATCTTGTTTGCCCATTGGACTGTTATATATTGACCCTATATATGCCACATCTACACTCACCTAAAGAATTATTAGGAACACCTGTTCTATTTCTCATTAATGCAATTATCTAGTCAACCAATCACATGGCAGTTGCTTCAATGCATTTAGGGGGGTGGTCCTGGTCAAGACAATCTCCTGAACTACAAACTGAATGTCAGAATGGGAAAGAAAGGTGATTTAAGCAATTTTGAGCGTGGCATGGTTGTTGGTGCCAGACGGGCCGGTCTGAGTATTTCACAATCTGCTCAGTTACTGGGATTTTCACGCACAACCATTTCTAGGGTTTACAAAGAATGGTGTGAAAAGGGAAAAACATCCAGTATGCGGTAGTCCTGTGGGCGAAAATGCCTTGTGGATGCTAGAGGTCAGAGGAGAATGGGCCGACTGATTCAAGCTGATAGAAGAGCAACGTTGACTGAAATAACCACTCGTTACAACGGAGATATGCAGCAAAGCATTTGTGAAGCCACAACACGCACAAACTTTAGGCGGATGGGCTACAACAGCAGAAGACCCCACCGGGTACCACTCATCTCCACTACAAATAGGAAAAAGAGGCTACAATTTGCACGAGCTCACCAAAATTGGACTGTTGAAGACTGGAAAAATGTTGCCTAGTCTGATGAGTCTCGATTTCTGTTGAGACATTCAAATGGTAGAGTCCGAATTTGGCGTAAACAGAATGAGAACATGTATCCATCATGCCTTGTTACCACTGTGCAGGCTGGTGGTGGTGGTGTAATGGTGTGGGGGATGTTTTCAGGGCACACTTTAGGCCCCTTAGTGCCAATTGGGCATCGTTTAAATGCCACGCGCTACCTGAGCATTGTTTCTGACCATGTCTATCCCTTCATGACCACCATGTACCCATCCTCTGATGGCTACTTCCAGCAGGATAATGCACCATGTCACAAAGCTCGAATCATTTCAAATTGGTTTCTTGAACATGACAATGAGTTCACTGTACTAAAATGGCCCCCACAGTCACCAGATCTCAACCCAATAGAGCATCTTTGGGATGTGGTGGAACGGGAGCTTCGTGCCCTGGATGTGCATCCCTCAAATCTCCATCAACTGCAAGATGCTATCCTATCAATATGGGCCAACATTTCTAAAGAATGCTATCAGCACCTTGTTGAATCAATGCCACGTAGAATTAAGGCAGTTCTGAAGGCAAAAGGGGGTCCAACATCGTATTAGTATGGTGTTCCTAATAATTCTTTAGGTGAGTGTACTACATCTGGATCCCATCCCTCTTCTTTGAAAGTCCAGCACAAACGTTACCAAACACCAGAGAATAACGTCCATGACCACTCCCCCAATCACTAATTGGATCCAATTAGGTCCATATATAATGACCAAAGGAAAACAGGCTACTCATTCCCACTGAAGAAGGTACAGTGCGCTCCGAAACGCGTATGGGGTATTGAGTTAGCCACACTCAAACCAGCTAGCTATAACAAAAGGATCCTAAAGTTTGTAAAGAAGCTCCGGAGCAAACTACTTCATTTTTGAAAGGCACTAGTGCCTGCAGCCTATCAGAGGCCGGCGCAGGCGGCGCGATCACGTCATCGCGCCGCCTGAGCCATACAGCGTGGGACACAGGCCGGAAGAGGCCTGCATCGCATCGCTGACATGGAGGTAAGTATGTGTTTTTTTTTTGTTTTTTTTTATATATACAATACTTTTACTGGCACATGGGGGGGGCTGTTATTGCTGGCACATGGGGGGGCTGTTATTGCTGGCACATGGGGGGGCTGTTATTGCTGGCACATAGGGGGGCTGTTATTGCTGGCACATGGTGGGGGCTGTTATTAATACTGGCACATGGGGGGGCTGTTATTAATACTGGCACATGGGGGGGCTGTTATTAATACTGGCACATGGGGGGGCTGTTATTAATACTGGCACATGGGGGGCTGTTATTAATACTGGCACATGGGGGCTGTTATATATTTTTTTTTTATTATTATTATTTTATTTTCCAAAAGATAAAAATCAACAGTCCTCCACTTCAGTGTCTCAAAACAATAGAATAGGAATACAATGATAAATTCATCTTATCTTATACAGAATTTCCCTTTTGTTTTTCTTTATTTTTTAACCTCCCTATCCCTCCCTCCACCCCCCTTTTCTTTCCGCGGAGCTGCCGTATCTATATCGACTATCATTGTTTCCAGTTGCCCCAAATCCGCAACCAGGCTGCCTTCTTCCCCGCTGTTTGGGCTAGAATATGTTCATACTGCTTAACCCTATTCATCCACTCCATCCACTCCCGAAAACTAGGGTATTTCATGGTGCCCCAGTATTTAACAATGGGGGGGCTGTTATCAATACTGGCACATGGGGTGGGGGCTGTTATTAATACTGGCACATGGGGGGGCTGTTATTAATACTGGCACATGGGGGAGGCTGTTATTAATACTGGCACATGGGGGGCTGTTATTAATACTGGCACATGGGGGGCTGTTATTAATACTGGCACATGGGATGGCTGTTATTAATACTGGCACATGGGGGGTTGTTATTACTGGCACATGGGGGGCTGTTATTACTGGCACATGGGGGGCTGTTATTACTGGCACATGATTGGAGGGTTGCTCTTGTTACTGGAACATTATTGGTGGGCACTATAGGGGCATCTACTGAGGCCACAAAGAAGGGGTATTTTATATGGGGTGCTCTGTACAGTACAATTTTATACTGGGACACATTATGGTGGGTACTATGGGGAAGGGGAAGAGGAGTACTATGGGGTCATCTACGGGGGGCACTAAGAAGGGGTATTTTATACTTGCAAATTATGGGGGACACTGAGGGCATCTACTGGAGCATTTTATACTGGTACATTATGGGGGGCACTAGGAGGAAGGAGGGTGTGGAGCACTATGGGGGCATTTAATGGGGGCACTATATAGGGGCATTTTATATTGGCACATTATGGGGGTACTATGGGGACATTAGCTCACCTGGGGCTGTAATGCCCCAGGTGAGCTAATGTCCCCATAGTGCCCCCATAATGTGCCAGTATAAAATGCCCCTATATAGTGCCCTTGTAATAGGGGGTATGTTTTGCACATTATAGGGAGAATTATTTCTACTGGGGAGGCATTATGGTGGGCTTTATTACTCCCCCATGGTATGACCCCCTAGTAGCAGCACCAGCCTCTCCCTGCTCTGCTATCCCTCTGCCCCTTCTCCAAATCCTTATTATGAAATCTTTCTCATCAGCTCCGCCGAGCCCCCGGTCAAAGTGTTGAAGTGAGGTCCGAGATCCCCAAGGGCCAAGCCAAGTAATTGTAAGTTTTCTTGTGGAATATGTTTGTTATACACATATAGCATACACTGTGCCACACAATATACAGTATACCTCTACACTGTGGAGTCTGTTCTATAAGCACCATTGTTTTGTGGCGGCGGACAGAAAATAATCTGGAAGTGCCCCTCCCGAGACCATGCTCTGGATCCGCCACTGAGCCGGATACCCAATTTTATTCACACAGGATGTTCTTTTATCATTTTCTGTATTAGGTTAGTATACTACAACCTGCTTTTATCCTCTTGCCTCCACATGTTGGATATGCACTTGGCACTTTATATAGCATGCTGCTGATGTTTGTTATACCCTATCACTGTGAAGCTGTCACTTATGGGGTGGTATAAGTAATTGCTTGAACATGCTTGTAGGAGAATAGCAATGTTATCAATATTTCCATTGAATATTGGGTCCCTATTTTTGTCCTGTGTATTTTATCGCCTATGTCTATGTTATTATATGTATTAATAAAGGAGGTACTTATTTTCATACTACCATGTTTGTCATGCACAATTAATCGGTGAGGCTTATAGTACAGCATTGTGCATGGCACTTTAGCTTTAAAAACTATATCTTCTAGGTGTAGTGTTGTTGCTTCTAATGTTTCATGTTATCCTGATAATTCCTACCAACATATTAGGTGTTTATTTAGTTTTGCTGGTTTTGCCTCAGTCCATTATTTAGCTCTATAGCCCTCTGTGTCCTGTCTTTCTTTTCCTTTGCATCTCTATTGCTAGTGTTTAGTTACTAGTCTGAAAAGGAAATCAGTGATAAACACAGAATTGGCCACAAATCCATGCTTTCATGGGACAATTATGAAGTGGCCCATTTTGGAAGGTCTTTAAAGTACTAAGAGCTTCTCCATCTTCTCTGTATCGTATCTTTGTCACATTGGTAATTGTATCTTCCAACCCCCAGGCTCAGGCTTGCTGTACGCAGCACTGTATTAGCCATTTGATTTTCTTTATTCTTTTTTATTTTCTCTTTCGCCAGCAGCCTCCTCCTGAAAATAAAAGCAATTGTACTTAAACAAAGCAATCTGCCATCCATCTGCGTGCAGCATGCTCTGTGTTCAAAGTCGTGTCAAGGTCACATAGCTCTGTTCTTATGGATCAACGGCCAGCAATTGTGTTTACCAGTCATCTTCTGGGGATGAAAAGTTAGGAGATCACTGTGAGGATACAAATCATAACATATCTGCAGATGAGTTTGGTTAGACATGAGAAAGGGATGAACTGTGTAATATCCTTCTCTGCAGATAGCTTAGGCCTGGAAACTGTGTGGATGAGTAAGGGGTGAGATGAGGGACCTAGGCAGATGTACTGTGTTAGCAGCTATACAAGTGTTGACCTTTTCCAAACACCTTTGTGATGAGCCCTAGAAAATGTCAGGCTCCTAGATGTTATAACTAAGTTTACATGAAGTATTTTACCCATCTGATGTAGAATATGTCATAAATGTCTCATAAGTGGGAGGCTTTGAACTAAGACATCCACAGATTGGAGATGTCTAGTATCCCCTTTTCAGAGATGTGGCCATCTGTGCCGCAGGTACCAACTGAATTATTATTTTTATGCAGTAGAGATTCATGGCTCATGTACAGCCACCTGTCAGATGATGGGAATTGGGATTTATTTTGGAAGGGTAGGATTGAGGGGGCTGGACTAAGGGGTTGTGGGCTAGATGTGATCAAACAGGATACAGCAGCTATACAACACTTCTGGTCCTTCTGTACAGATGGAACGGATCCTTGTCCCTCACTGGGCTTCTGAGCAGCTAAACTGGCTGCACAGGCAGTCCCTGGTTTAGTCGGCTTTTACGTTTTTTTTCAGCAAAATGCTTGTGACTAGCGGGGGACACCGCCATTTACCATGTGCTATTTTAATCAGATAGCTTGTACAGCTGTATTCTACCCAGCCCATACTGCAGGCTCACAGCCTGGAAGAGGCAGGCGTAGGATGCAGCTTGGTACTACTTTGCCCAGATTGTAGGCTGTAAGCCCAGGAGAGGTATGTTAGAGTAGGACCCATCTGATTAGAAGCGACCTTGACGACCGGTAGATGGGCCCGAAATATTTTTGATCAATTATATTCGCAAAGAGCTTCTAGCTGCATTTGCAGTAAGTATGACCACCAAGCATTTATTCTTTCAGTGTTTGCTTATATCTTTGTACAATTGACTAGCAGAGTGCTGTTACCTGTAGTTCTACTAATCCAAGTGTGTTTTAGCCAAGGTAGCGTGCACCTGCGTTCTTATATTCACTTATTGTGGAGGTGCTGGTTTGTTTAATTTTTCCCCATTGTCACTGCCACCAGGGGAGTGGCTCCCCCTGGTGGTGATATTGAACCGTGCACCACCAGCCCATTTACCATGTGCTATTTTAATCAGATAGCTTGTACAGCTGTATTCTACCCAGCCCATACTGCAGGCTCACAGCCTGGAAGAGGCAGGCGTAGGATGCAGCTTGGTACTACTTTGCCCAGATTGTAGGCTGTAAGCCCAGGAGAGGCATGTCAGAGAAGGACCCATCTGATTAGAAGCGACCTTGACCACCGGTAGATGGGCCCGAAATATTTTTGATCATTTATATTCGCAAAGAGCTTCTAGCTGCATTTGCAGTAAGTATGACCACCAAGCATTTATTCTTTCAGTGTTTGCTTATATCTTTGTACAATTGACTAGCAGAGTGCTGTTACCTGTAGTTCTACTAATCCTAGCGGGGGACACCTTGATCTCTGGGGATCATTTGATTGATTTGCATGGTGGTAAAGCCCACCTCTGACTAATGGTACTGATGGTCTGGGAACTTGCACTCATGACCCCACATCTAGCATTGTATGATCATTTTATTCAGGCAGCATATGGTACATTTATACAATTAAATAGGCTAAAACAAACTAGGTTGGTTGAAACGTGTAAGAATGATACGTAATCATATTAAAGGCCCTAGTTTGGACCCTCGGGATAATTTCAACAGAATACCAACCGGTCAACTGACCAAAAAGAAATCCTTTTAGGGGTCCTAACCGAATATATATAAAACTACATCTTTATTTTGTCATCATTAAAACCTTACAAAGGAAGCCACACATGTGGCGAAACATGTCAGGAGGGGTGGCGTAGTGTATTTAGTTTTAGACAGAGGACAGTGGAGGGTTTAAAATAAATGATCATAGGGAAAGTGAGAGGGCATATGTGCAATAGAAGGTGTGTGTGTGTGGAACATAGACACATAGTGCCTGAATTGTTGAACTGTTAGCCACATTGTATCGGATTGAGCAATGTAGGCTTGTGTGAATATATATAAAGCAGTGAGCATTTAAAATATGCAAGGTAGCTGACAAGAGAATATAACTTATAAGAGAAATGAAGCTACATGATAGCAGACTATTAGATAATGTGTGGACCGATACATGGGGTGCAAAGATAAGTACTGAGACTTATGTAATTGAATGCACTACTCTACTGGGATTCATTTTCCCTACTACATCTGATGATTGTATTGTAAGCCAGTGAGAGGAGGTGGACTTGAGCTTGGGAGCAGTCACAAACACAGCCCAACGTAGGGATTACCACCTCTGAAACTGAGTTTATTGCCAACAGGTCCCCTGATGAGTTGGACTAATGTCCAATGAAACGCGTTGGGACGTTTAGTAAGACCAAACGAAGTACATGTTTTAAGACCAGAATAATGACATACTGGTAACAGGGTTCTCCACCACAGTGTGACAAAGCTGGGCAGTCTTCGTTGCTGCGCAGGGACAGGGAGGGCCTAATAGGTTTCCACGGGCAACTGTGGGATATTGCTGTGGATGGTGCAATTGTCTCTACAGGTACATCCATTGTAGGGAGAGACTAGATGTCAGAGACCCAGTACTAGTCTCCCCTATCCCTAGCTCCTTGTTACCACTGGCGCAGCGAATGGTGTATATCACATATATTTAGGGATTGAATTGCACATTATTAAAAGTTACGTTTTAAAGGTATCTATTTGGATTGTTTATAATAGTGTAAATAGACTCTAAGAGGTGTGACGGTGACTAAACACTGATTATAATAACAATACCACACAAACCAAATAAAGATAGTATTTATTTAAACACAAAAAGGAGAGTTCATGCACAAATATTTCGCCCCCAGTTACAAACAGTAACCATTGGAGACACTCTTCCACTGTCCTCTGATAGTTTTAATCAACACATGATTTTCCTTTTTTTCACATTTTTAAGGTTTTAATGATGACAAAATAAAGATGTAGTTTTATATATATTCGATTGGACCCCTAAAGGGATTTCTTTTTGGTCAGTTGAACGGTTGGTATTCTGTGTAAGCATGATGTCACCTCCAGTGCTTTGGATTTAATGCTTTATTCCCTACATAAAGAATAGTTTTTATCCTACTGCTGGATACTACTTATTTTCAAGACAGCATAGGTTACCATCCAGACTCCCATTCTCAGAAATGTATGGCACATGAAAATATTTGCATCTATAAGTTTTGACAGTAAAATGTTAAAAATGTTCTCAATATTCTCAATTCTTCTGAGTAGGAAAAAAACTATGCCTTAAAAGTCTGTGGTGGGTCCCCTGTGCCAACTTTTCTTGGCATTTTTTTAATGTGCTGCTGGAGAAAATCTGAAGGTGTTTGGGGAACAATAGAGGGGAAATAGTGTTACTTACATAATGCTATTTTCCGATGCTGTAAACAGGCATTGCAATAGATGAATATGATGAAATGGAAGCTCAGGGGTTTTCTCGTTGGCCTTTCAAAGGGTGGGCAAGAATAGGTGTAAGGAGTTTAGATGCCCTCCATATGTATGTATATGTTTTCTTAAGACTCTCAGAAAATATACTGACGGTACTGCCTTTTTATTGGGTAGTAACCATTGGCAGTCACATGGCACATTGGAACCTGGCACACTATTTCAGACCCTGAAAATAAATCCACATTTCTATTTATCCCCTTAGGGTACGGCATGTTTCCCGAGTCCTTAAGGACCCATGACGTACCGGTACATCATGGGTTTAAACCGCGATTGTGGCGCCGCGGGGGTTAATTGTGACCGGATGCCCGCTGAAATCATCCTGTCACAACGCCGGGGGGGTCATGTGAATTCAGACCTGCTGTTTGCGGCTTTTAACTGCGGTTGCGGCGGTGGTCGGCGGTGCCGTCTGCGGTGCCATCGGGTCCCCATCGCGCTGCCTTCCGGTGAAGAGCCTGTGAGATCCAGCCCCCTGGATCTCACAGGCCCCAGAAGCTGTATGAGTAATACACACAGTATTACTCATACAGCCAATGCATTCCAATACAGAAGTATTGGAATGCATTGTAAAGGAATATACCCCCCAGAGTTGAAAAAATAAAGTCTGTATCGACCCGCTCTATAAACATATCACATGACCAAACCCCTCAGATGAACACCGTAAAAAAAAAAAAAAAAAAAACTGTGCTAAATAAACAATTTTTTTGTCACCTTACATCACAAAAAGTACAACAGCAAGCGATCAAAAAGGCGTTTGCCCACCAAAATAGTACCAATCTAACCGGATATGGAGACACTAAAACATCATTTTTTTTGTTTGAAAAAAAGCTCTTATAGTGTAAAACTTACATAAATAAAAAAAAAAAGTATACATATTTGGTATCACCGCATTCGTATCGACCGGCTCTATAAAAATATCACATGACCTAACTTCTCAGATGAACACCATAAAAAATAAAAACTGTGTTAAATAAACCATTTTTTGTCACCTTACATCACAAAAAGTGTAATAGCAAGCGATCAAAAAGTCATATGCACCCCAAAATAGTGCCAATCAAACCGTCATCTCTTCCCGCAAAAAATGAGACCCTACCTAAGATAATCGCCCAAAAACTGAAAAAACTATGGCTCTCAGAATATGGAGACACTAAAACATTATTTTTTTCCTTCAAAAATGAAATCATTGTGTAAAACTTACATAAATAAAAAAAAAGTATACATATTAGGTATCGCCGCGTCCGTATCGACCGGCTCTATGAAAATATCACATGACCTAACCCCTCAGATGAACACTGTAAATTTTTTTTTATAAAAACTGTGCTAAATAAACCATTTTTTGTCACCTTACATCACAAAAAGTGTAATAGCAAGCGATCAAAAAGTCACACATACACCACAAAATAGTGCCAATAAAACCGTCATCTCATCCCGCAAAAATCATACCCTCCCCACGGTAATCGCCCAATTGCTTCAAAAATGAAATCATTGTGTAAAACTTACATAAATAAAAAAAAAAAGTATGCATATTAGGTATCGCCGCATCCGTGACAACCTGGTCTATAAAAATATCACATGATCTAACCTGTCAGATGAATGTTGTAAATAACAAAAAATAAAAACGGTGCCAAAACAGCTATTTCTTGTTAACTTGCCTCACAAAAGTGTAATATAGAGCAACCAAAAATCATATGTACCCTAAACTAGTACCAACAATACTGCCACCCTATCCCGTAGTTTCTAAAATGGGGCCACTTTTTTGCAGTTTCTACTCTAGGGGTGCATCAGGGGGGCTCCAAATGGGACATGGTGTAAAAAAAAACAGTCCAGCAAAATCTGCCTTCAAAAACCGTATGGCATTCCTTTCCTTCTGCGCCCTGCCGTGTGCCCATACAGCTGTTTACAATCACATATGGGGTGTTTCTGTAAACTAAAGAATCAGGGCCATAAATATTGAGTTTGGTTTGGCTGTTAACCCTTGCTTTGTAACCGGAAAAAAATTATTAAAATGGAAAATCTGCCAAAAAAGTGAAATTTTGAAATTGTATCTCTATTTTCCATTAATTCTTGTGGAACACCTAAAGGATTAACGACATTTGTAAAATCAGTTTTGAATACCTTGAGGGGTGTAGTTTCTTAGCTGGGGTCACTTTTATGGAGTTTCTACTCTAGGGGTGCATCAGGGGGCTTCAAATGGGACATGGTGTAAAAAAATAAACAGTCCAGCAAAACCTGCCTTCCAAAAACCGTATGGCATTCCTTTCCTTCTGCGCCCTGCCGTGTGCCCGTACAGTGGTTTTCGACCACATATGGGGTGTTTCTGTAAACTACAGAATCAAGGCCATAAATATTGAGTTTGTTTTGGCTGTTAACCCTTGCTTTGTAACTGGAAAAAAATTATTAAAATGGAAAATCTGCCAAAAAAGAGAAATTGTATCTCTATTTTCCATTAATTCTTGTGGAACACCTAAAGGGTTAACAAAGTTTGTAAAATCAGTTTTGAATACCTTGAGTGGTGTAGTTTATAGAATGGGGTCATTTTTGAGTGGTTTCTATTATGTAAGCCTCGCAAAGTGACTTCAGACCTGAACTGGTCCCTAAAAATGTTTTTTTTTTTAATTTCTGAAAAATTTCAAGATTTGCTTCTAAACTTCAAACCCTTGTAACAATCCCAAAAAATAAAATATCATTCCCAAAATGATCCAAACATGAAGTAGACATATGGGGAATGTAAAGTAATAACTATTTTTGGAGGTATTACTATGTATTATAGAAGTAGAGAAATTGAAACTTGGAAATTTGCAATTTTTTACAAATTTTTGGTAAATTTGGTATTTTTTTATAAATAAAAATGAATTATTTTGACTTCATTTTACCAGTGTCAAGAAGTACAATATGTGACGAAAAAACTATCTCAGAATCACCTAGATAAGTCAAAGCGTTTTAAAGTTATCAGCACTTAAAGTGACACTGGTCAGATTTGCAAAAAATGGCCAAGTCTTTAAGGTGAAATAGGGCTGAGTCCTTAAGGGGTTAAATACAGTATATTATGCAGATTAAACATGAGCAAATGTCTTGAAATTAATTTCGGGTGCAATTCTAAAGAATCTGTCTGCAGATTCAATTCTGGTACAGATAAATTCAATCCGAATCGAAAGCTTTCAAATTGCCTTGAAATGTTTTGTATGACACTCTGAGGTCTTCTAGTACTGTATTCAACACTTTTCAAGCTCTTTAACATCACAATACCATTAGTAACATTAAAGTGACATTGACAAATATGGCTCTGGGTAAATGGATGGTAGCCAGTTACTAACACACTGCACTGTCAGATTTTATTTTTACGTTAAAACATGGTCCACAAGTGATCCCTTTTTGGTGGCAGATACCTTCTTCTCTGTCTTCTGACTTATAAAATGGTGGCCAATGTTTTGACAGATTTGTCCAAATCGAATTGCAAAAAGATACAGATTCGTCTTAAAATTGGAATTGAATTTGATTGGTTTTGAACCAATTTGCTCATCTCTAGAGCAGATTTTTGTGTCATTCTGCATTTTTAGAAAAATAATATCCCTGTGGCTGCTAAAACAAATGCCACTAGAGGTGTCCACTAAGCCTCTGTTAGGGCTTCCTCATGTCTGCGTTTGAAGCTCTGTTCAAGGCCTCAGTCGCAGATTCTACCAAAAAGACTGGATAAAAAAGTCCTGCATGCTGGACTTTTTTGTCTGGTAAAAAAAAACTGGTTCCCAAAGCGATATGCCTCCATTGTAGTCAATGGGGTCTCTTCAGCTTTATCTCAGCTTTGTGTTGAATCCATCACTTCCATTATTTTACATGTTCTGCTCCTCTAATGGAGCAGAACAGTGAAAATAAATAGTGATGGTGTGAACTTATCCTATATAGCACAAAGATAAGTAGGATGTTTAAAAAAAAATAATGCTACATAATGAAACATCTCAGAAATCTTTTTCTCATTTTTTATTTATTTATGGAAAACGTGCTTAAAGTAAGATAAATCTAGTTTTGGCTTGTTTTTTGCTAGCTAATTTACTCACTAGTAACATCAATTAGGCATGTCATTGTGTATCCATGGTCTAGTAGCTAATGACTTTATGATTAGACTATGAACTGGCCCTTTAGATGTTTGAAAATAAATCGTCTGTAAAATTGGGTATGTACCTAATAGTTAATATAGTTCATCAGCCCTCCCACCCCACCCCACCCCACCTCAAGTAATATAAAAAAAATATTAAAATAGATTCTAGCTGATGGATGTGAAAGCCAAAGGTAGAAATGTTTTAAGTAGGCACCGAAAGAGTAAAAATTGCCCAAACCTTTCTTTTAATATCTTTCGACTGCTTCTTTGATTTCCCTAAACATTTGTCTTTCCATGAATTTATTTGCAACCACAGTGGTCCTATCTGGTTAGACGTCGTTATTCATTGGTATGAAAAGGAAGTAAACTCGGGAAGAAATAGCAATAAGGAGTCAGCCCGACATCCTCCCCCCGACCACCACCACATACACACACACTCCTTCCCCTCCCTCAGCGGCTGTGCCTAAACATGTTTTCCATCATCTAATAAATAGGCCCAAGAAAGTGACCGTACTCTGTGGTATAATGAGCACGAATGGAATCCATGTATTTCTTTTCATTCTTCCAGTCTCCAAGGCAATTTTCTGTCAGAAGCAGCATTTTCATCTGCTCTCTCAAACCCGCTCTCTCACTTTGTATCATCTTCAATTTAACACAATGAGTGCTGCAGCTTGAGAGGACTGCACATATTCTGAGACCTACAAATAATCACTTAAAGGGCTTCTGCCACCCCCAAAACCCCCTTTTTTTTTTTTGGGGCTTGTTAAAATCCTTTTATAACTACTATTCCCTACATAGGGATCTTACCTTTGGCTGTGGCTTCTTGTCCTTAAAAAACGATCTTTTAAAATATGCTAATCACTTCACTACCAGCAAGTAGGGCGTCTACTTGCTGGTAGCCGCCGCAAAAAACCACCCCCTCCTCCAGTTGATTGACAGGGCCAGCGAACGCTCTCCTCCTCCGGCTGGCCCTGTCAGTATTTCAAATCCCGCGCCTGTCTTCATTCGGCGCAGGTGTTCTGAGAGAAGAAGGCTCGCTTCCACAGTGCGCCTGCGCCGATGACGTCTTCTCTTTCGGTGATGTCATCGGCGCAGGCGCACTGTGGGAGTGCTGAGGAGGCGAGCCTACTTGCTGGTAGTGAAGTGATTAGCATATTTTAAAAGATCGTTTCTTTAAGGAAAAGAAGCCACAGCCAAAGGTAAGATCCCTATGTAGGGAATAGTCGTTATAAAAGGATTTTAATAAGCTAAAAAAAAAAAGAAGGGTTTTGGGGGTGACAGAAGCCCTTTAACACCTTAGGTTTCGCTGTATGACTATTCAGGCTCCAAAGGTAGCTGACTTGTTACCTTATTCTGAAAATTGCGTGAATAGCCAAGTGCTAATATGTTATTACCAGGCTGTATCCATTTAGCAGCAGGAATGATTGGTCATCATGTGCAGCAGTATCCATTTTCCCTTGTTAGTCTATAGCTTGTCCATGAGAGGTAGATTGAAGTTTGGGTCCGGAGTTACAATCTGAGCTCATTGCCCAGTTGCTAATTTTAAAATTGTGTATCACGGTATATTGAGTATAAAAACTGTATAGAACCCTTGAAATTTGATACGGCCGAATCGGTGGGCCGACTGGATTCGGGGCTGAATAAATTTAACCCGAATCAAAAGTGCTTCAGCTGCCCTGACAATTTGTGTATGGCACTCTGGGGTCTCCTAGGACTGTAATGTCAAGAGAGCATTAGTAATGGGAAAGTGACCACAACATACCATATATGGCTATGAGTAAATGCACGGATGCTGGTTGTAGCAAACTGCCTCTAAAATAATATTGCACGCTTTGTCGTATTTCTGAGATTTTAGTTTAAATAGTACAGCAATTTTCACTTTTTAGCAACGAATGCCTGCTGGTGTGTATACACAGACATCTTCTGGGGTCATGTGATCCTCCTTATTCATCTTTCTTGTATTGTGATCTAAAAAATGTGTGAGGCCTTTTTGAGAAATTTGCCAGAATCAAATTGCCAACAATTCACATTCAGTTTCAACTCTTCAACTTTTTTTGGAAAATTTGGGTATTTGATTTGAATCTAATCGACTAGCTCATCTCTATAATCCATATGCCTATAAATGATTCATTTCTTAAGTGAGATTTTTGTACTCATTTTTTGTGTTTTGTGCTATGTATATCGGTGTGTAATTACTGCAGTATGAAATATGATAGCATTTTAGTAATTTGCATGCATTATTTTGCTCTTCTCTTATGCTGCATGAATGATTTTGGCCCCCTAACATACTAACATAAAGGACCCATTGTGAATACAACCGCTACCATCCCTACAGTTTATCATAGGACCAGCCTAATTAATGGCGCTGTCAGGAATTTGCCTGTAATGCCTTCCTCTCCCCTCAGCAGCCATCGCTCCAGTCTGGATGATTGTGCTGAGGAAGATCAGGAGCTGATTACTTTCTGGAAGGTTACCATACTGACAAGACATGCTCTGGCTGATTGGCCTATCAGAGAGAGAGAGAGAGGAAGCAGAACTAATCAGGGCTCTGGCAGTGACAGTGTCAGAAGGCTTGGTGGAAGATACTGTACAATATTCTTTTTCTGTATATTAACCTCCCTGACAAACTGACCACTGGCTTGTTTTTGGGTTAATCCTGTGTCTTCTGTTCCTGTTATTGATACTCCTTGGAAACTGACCTTCGCTTGTCTCTGGATTAACCACTTGTTAACTGCATGGGCTGTTTCAGTCTCTTCTGGTTTTAACCCTGATTGCTGACTTCCCTTTGTACCTCCCTGATCATTCTGGTAGGTCTGCCACTAGTGTGCTTGCACCAGTTTTCAGAAACCTACTGTGCAGAAATAACCTGGGTCTCTAGCAGCAAAAGTCTACCCGGCCTCACATTAAAACGCTGTTGAAGAATCTAGGGATAGCCTTAGCGTGTAGTGATTTTTGGAAGCCTGGTAGCAGTTTTGAGGTTCACTGGCTGTGGTCTGAATGGTGACCTTAGTGCACCCTAATAGACACTTTGCAGCTCACTTCCAGACTATGGTCTATCTAGTCTTTAGTCAGAGGGAGAAGTTAATCTTCAGAATCACTGCTATAAAAATTTCAAGAAACTTTTAGAGAGCAAAAATACATTTACTGTAGGTTAAAAACATATGCAAAAAGTGCAATTGTTACATGTAGAGATGAATAAATCACTCAAACTTTGATTTGGGTTTGATTCAGGTGAGTCATTTGACTAGTACAATTCTCGTCCCAATCAGTTCTACCCAAATCAAAGCTCTCCAACTGGCCCAAAAATTGAGGTCTCCTAGGAATCATATTTTTTTCTTACTTTTTTAATTTTTTGATTCTTAATCTCTCTCGCCAAAGATTGCCTTAATTAAATCATCCCAATTTTCTGATTTGGATCCACCTTGTTTTTCTACAAACTTTGGGTTGATTCCAATTAATTTACAATTGGTTTGCTCATCTTTAGCTACATGTGAGTTTTGCCACAGATTTTGCGGTATGTTTGCAGTCCACTGTGAAAATCTGCTATATTTATGCCACAGAATGGGCACCCTGCAGATTTGAGAATATTTATCATTACCTAAATTTATATGTTACACTGTAAATTGTCACTAATTTGAGAATCAGAACTTGTACTGAAATTCTGCAACAATTCCATGTTTCAGATCTCTGAACCTGATGAAGTTTCGTAAAATTCGGAAAATAAGACTAGGCTACACAGCAGCTTTTGGTGGCCTGCAAGATGAGGTATAGTTGATGTAATAGCATAACACAATGAGAATGATCACTACAATTCTGACCTGGGTACAGGATTTTTTCTCTTAAAGGAAAATCTTGAAGTCAGTACAGTACTGGCTTAATATTACCAAAACTTGTGGGCAACCAAAAGTTGCCATGGAGCTATAACCTCATTTTTTTCAAAATATAGTGGTTATAAGAGGAAAGGCAATTACGTTAATGGGCTTGTGCTATTGAGAAAGTTACTGCACCTTCTATGTACAGTATAGTGATCTTTCAATTGAATGGGCTCCTGTAATGTCTGTATTGTTTTGGACATGATCACACTTCTTAGCAGCACAGATGCATTCCACTTCACACTCCTCTTGGGTAACTGTTATTTGTATGATTAACAGGTTTTAGCCATTGTCTTGAACCGGAAAACACAATACTTTGGGTGCACTTTTGAAAGCTTTGAAGCTCCTGAATGGCCATTACAAACAGATGACAGCAAGATAAGAATGCATTAAATAGACCTCCGCTCACTCAACTCACAAACTATTCATGGTGAATAAATGAAGCCTCAGCTAATCAGGATTTTTGTATTATGTAAAGTTAATGAGATCCACTTTATAAGAAAACTACATGCATAGAAATAAGTGGAGCTGTATTAAGTTTTAATAAATGCATAGTCCTTCTGTTGACACATGTTCGATGTGCACAATTTGCAAGACAGAACTCAATATGTTGGCAACTGCCATGTTCTATGGTTAGAAGGTAGGCTGTAGACGTAAAATGCAACATGGCTACAGTACTGTATGTGCACTTGCTGTATCTATTCTAAAAATGTCTGAAAGACAGCTATATTCACATTATATTTTTGCAGTGCTTTTTCAGTATCTGAATCAAGTGTAAAAATAATTATTTGTGTATTATACTTTTTGCTAGATACCTTTGGATTAAAAGATATAATTAATTACACATTTCCATTATAAGGGTATGTCCAATAACAGAAATTTCTGCATCTAGTCTGACACATGTGAATGTACCCTAATGAAATTCACTAATTAATTTTTTCAAGATCTGTGCCTTGATGCACTACTGCTTTACCTACACATTAGGGGCCAAAAATCTGGAACACAGTACCTAGGATACATTGAAGGAACCATGCAGTTCATACAGCATGCAATGAAAATCATATAAATATAGAGAAAGGTACAATTATAATACTTTCTTGCCTTTGGAAGTAGAGTCATGTAAAACTTTCTCCATGAGTTTAATCCAGGCCATGCCTGGTTCTCAAACCAGATGTACGGTTAAAAAAAATTATTGTAGGGATCAAATTGTAGCTCCATACCACTCTTTCACTGCTTATGAATGGAACCACAAATAACGCCCACGGTTGACAACCATCCAGAAATTTCTCAACAGTCCAGAAAAATAGGCAACATTTTTCCTGTGTCTGTGAAAAAATACAGATGTGTTCGTCATTGGTGGTTCTTGACTTGATTATTTTGGTTGTAATTATCATCATTTTACAGCTCACAGTAAATGTTGGTAATGAGATTTTAGCAATATATTCAGTTATAGACATTTATTACTTTCAATCTGTATCATTCCTTATGGTATTCCAATTTGTTCATAACATTTTTTGGCTATCTATAATTTTTGATAAGTTGTCCACAAAAAGGAAAAATTGTGTTTGGCAACCCTGATAACGCATAGGACTAGTGGGACTTTCTCTAAAGTAGTCTACCCCTCTAGCCTACGAACCATGGCATCAGCTCCGAAAAGGACAACCCCAAAATGACTGTACCTGCATGGTCACTGTTAGATCCTACAACCAAATGACCATCTGCCACCAATAAATCGCACTACATTAAACGTGAATAATATAACACGCGTGAGATGCGTTCTTGGTACTAGCTACAGTACAGTATAGTGATTTTTCTTCCCTGCTGGAATAACTGCATGCTCACTTTAAGGGAGTCCTCTTTGATGCTGTATGTGTTAAGTTGTATATGGATGACTTGAAGTTTTATTAATTGGATGTCACTAAATGTTTATTTTGTTAAGTAGACCTCTTCAGTGAAACGGTCATAAATAAATTACTTCCTATATGGTATATCAGAGCCTTAATGAATATCAGACTTTCCAACCCTCTATGTTGCCTATTATGAAAGTAGACCAGACATCACCTTTATATTTTCTTCTGTATTTGAATGTGTATTTTCTTCTTTATTTTTTGACATATTTTTAATCAGTTCATTTGCCTGATAAGTATCCTTTGAGGTTTTAAATTAAACTGACACTGTTTTCTTCTCTTATCTCACCTTTGACAAAAATGTAATAAAAATATAATTGATAAAAGCAACCCTCCAGTTCAATAAAAAAAAAAATTGGGCAATGAACAGAACACATACCTGGTGACCTACGTTTCATCTTTTGAGCTGCAGATTTACCAGTTTCTGGGCTCCTCTTCTGCTATACAAGATGGCTGCACCGCGTCTCAGACTACTTGTTGCATGCTGCGCACTTGGTAGCAGACGACACTTCATGCTGCCCTGGGATTGGTCATATAAGCAATGCTGGCTAATCCAAGAGTAGGGCTGGACAGCCAGGTAGTCTTGGATTACCAACACACATTGTCCATCAAGAAATCTGAAAAACAGTGTGGCCACCTGAAGTATGAATTTGTCTCTATTTCTAATCATTTGGAATCCATTGGGTCTGATAAAATTATACTACCCTATGTATATTTGTCTTCACTGTTTATTTGAGACCTTGTCCATTTCTGTCTGCTGAAATGAGCAAAGAAACTGGTGTGGAAATGTTTGTGTAAAGCTTTTGTTCATTTTATCCGATAGATTGGACAAAATAGATGTGTCCAAAGTATTGTCCTATGTATTTGATGATGTGTAAATTAACAAGGGGCTGTTTGGAGAGGTGTGTATGCAGGAGAGTTAGCATTGTCCTCATAGTTTGTCTTGGGATTCTGATTTATTGTGAATCTAAGAACTGGCCACTCTAGGGTTTGTAATAATAACAAATGAACAAGATATACACAGTGACCATTATGCATTGCATAAGCTGGCTACATTCCATTAGGGGTGAAGCTTTTTGGTTAAAATAGTATAAAAGCTGGACCTTTTCAGTAAGCCATTGGAGTTCACCTATAAAAGACACAGCATAGAAAAGATGGTGTTCCCATTTGCGTCTCTGACTGCTTTTGCTGAAACTGGTTCCCAAGCTGATGTGTGTTGCTGTCAGATGATGCTAACTCAATTGATGTAAGCACCTTCATTGTGGATGTAGCAAGGAGGACTCTAGATGAAGTGTGCTTGTAATTATGTAAGTAGTAATTATGTGTTGTTTTATCTAACCTTCATTTGTTGTAATTTTTCTATCCTTTGTTAGAATTTACCTATTTTTCAGAAAAAAGGACATACATTTGCCTAATTATCCCTATTCCCTTAATAAATTTACTTTGTTATTTTACTATTCATAAAGTGGTGAGTGTAGTCTCTCTTTAAAGAGCATCTGAACCTGAAATGGAGCCCGAGAATCAATGGATCTGCATATGAAAAGATGCAAAGCAAGGTATTAGGCTTGAGCGAATCGAGCTTTCAAATTTGATTAGTTTAAAAACATTGTTGTTAATGCTGTTTCCATACAGTGTAGACAAACTTTGTCTCGGCCGAAGTTGTGCGAGACTTTGGTGAATTACTACAGTATTCCTATCTACATATTTAAAAACATTTTAAAATAGGAATCCGAAGTGGGCTTTGGTACCGAGGTATCAGCCACTAGCAAAACCCACTTTGAATTCCTCATTTAAAATGTTTTTAAATTCACAGATAGGATTACCGTAGTAATTCATTAAATTCTTACGCCACTACAGCCGAGACAAGTTTGTCTACACGGAGCCAATATATTTTAATGCTGTACAGAAACAGCATTAACAACAAACTCTTTGAACAAATTGACTTTGGATTGATGAAGTGCGATTTACTGAAGCCTAGAAGGCACCATGTAAGTGTTCTGTTAGTTACCTACGTAAAAAAAAACAGAATCAGAAATCAGAAAATGCCAGACTGCACTATAATAGTAATAAATGCCTTATTAAATCATCTATAAAAGGTGTTATAAAACAATGCAGGGAAAAAGGCAGCATCACTGGATGGGAATACACAGGGTAAGTATAATCAGTCTTTGAACAATCAGCATAATTATCATAAACCTTAGTCCAGTATGGTGCCAACCCCAATGCGCGATTTGTTCCCTACGTAATCCCCTATGTGTTTTAAATTACTGCCTGTTGCCTAGCAAAAGGTGCTGCAGTGAGTGGGTGACTACTGGACCTGATTCTTCTGAGGGGAACAGCATTCCGCTTCACACAGAAGACCTACCTGTCTATAGAGGCAAAACATTCAGATTCTGGGAATCTTGGCTAGCAAGAACAAGCGTTCACATAAATTCTGTAACCTTCATATTCTCTCCTCACAGCAAAACTTTTATTGTTCCTTGTTCTAATTTTCTTTTTATTTCTTTTTTTTTTTTACCTTTGCCCTCAAAGGTGTTCTCTGCCTTGGAACACTAATGACTTTTTTTTTTCATTACCAGTCTGAAAATGAGTTGGATTCTTTTCTTCTAAGAAATTCAGAGTATGAATAAATACCATCGCCAATTTATTATGTATCTCTTAATGTTTGAAGACCTGAGCTAATATACCAAGTTATACTTGTAGTCTATTATACCACCTACACATTCCACCAAATGACACACTTAGCTCATGTACTTTAAGCACTCAGCTATCTGCTATATAAGCATTCATTGTGTACAAATTTGTACTAGTATTCTGACTAGACAGTTCATTCTAGAAGCTCCTGTCCTATATAGATTGAATTTATCATCCTGTCCCAGGGTCTACTGCTGGAAGGTTTATTTCTCTTCCGTATCTGCACTGAATAATGGAAGACAGCTAGTAGCAATATTCTCCATAAATAAAACTGGCTGGCCATAGACAAGTAGATTTGGCCACAACTTCTCAAAAATTCTGATGCTAAAACATTCATCTCTTCGTACAAACATATTTTAGCTAGCATCAAAACAAGCCTAAAAGATTTACTGTTCACTTCCCCTAAATATGGATTTTTCAGCAAATTGCTCTTACACCGTATATACTACAAATTATGTATTTATTTTACTCACTTACTGTATATAGCTCTGACATATTTCGCAGCGCTTTCCAAACATTAACATCACGTGCTTTCTCGAGTGGAGCTCACATCTATATTAAAGGGATTCTGTCACCTCGTTTTAGGTTATAGAGCTGCGGACATGCATGGCTAGATCGCCGCTAGCATGTCCGCAATATACCTGTCCCATAAAGCTGTGTCCTTTTATTGTGTTTAAAAAATTATTTTATAGATATGAAAATGAGCCTGGTAAGGAGCCCAAGGGGCTGTACTAACCTTCTTGGTGCCCAGCCACGCCCCCTGTGAAGGAGCCCAGCACCGCCTGCGTCCTCTGAATCTCCTCTTTTCTTCACAGTTAGATTGCCGTAATCTCGCGATGCGCGAGCTCGCGCATGCGCAGTTCCTTCCCTGAGGCTGATGCCAGCACAGGGAAGGAACACTATACCGGCACTGCGCATGCACATGCTCACGCATCGTGAGATTATGGCAATCTAACTGTGAAGAAAGGAGGAGATTCAGAGGACGCAGGCGGTGCTGGGCTCCTTCACAGGGGGGCGTGGCTGGGCACCAAGAAGGTTAGTACAGCCCCTTGGGCTCCTTACCAGGCTCATTTACATATCTACAAAATCATTTTTTAAACACAATAAAAGCACACAGCGCTATGGGACAGGTGTATTGTGGAAATGCTAGCGGCGATCTAGCCGTGCATGTCCGCAGCTCCATAGGCTAAAACGAGGTGACAGAATCCCTTTAAAGCCCAGTATCTATCAATATATCAATCAATCTTAAAAATATTAAAGTCTATCTATCTATCTATCTATCTATCTATCTATCTATCTATCTATCTATCTATCACCTAGTATACATTGTAAGCATGATGGATATATTTTCTGACTGATGGGAGTGATTTTCAGAGGTCAAAATGGATTGGTTTGATACCAGTTGCTACTGTAGCCTTGCATTGACTGAAGTATTGGCACATCCATCTAAACAGGAGGATACTTAGCCACTTACAGACCAGGCCATTAACCCCCTTCCTGACCAGGCCTAATTTTGAAAATCTGACATGTGTCACTTTATGTGGCTTTTACTTATCCAAGCCATTCAGAGATTGTTTTCTTGTGACACATTGTACTTCATGTTAATGGTAAATTTGAGTCAATATGTTTTAAATAAGTTAACGAATGTGGCTAGTCACAACACAGTACAGACCCCCACCCCCCCCATTAAGGTCCAAAAAGAATACTGTCAGACCCTCTATCTATCAAAAACAAGCACAATAAACAAAAAAATAATTTTTGACCAATGTACCAATATATGTGAACAAGACCATATCCCACTGTTGTCAAAAAAATAGTGTGGTATTAAATGACATGCCAACACATGAAATGTACAATAAAAGAAGTCTTAATACTTAGAATACTTAAACAAATCCCCATTAGACAGAAAGGTACATTAGGAGAGTCCAATAGTATGCCATCCAGATGTGTTATGGGAAGAAACCCCATGCATATCGCAGCTTCATCTTGAGGAGATTACCTTTTTTTTTTCGTTTTACACATGAGCCGTAATACCAGACACAACCCATGAACAAGCAGGCTCCTTTTATTATCCAAGACAACTACATCATAGATGGGCCAAATAATTGATCTTGAATTGAATTATTACCTGTGTGAATGCATATCATACGGCATATAAATAATAAAAAAATAAAAAGTTCCATTGGCTGCGCTCACCTGATCTGTCTTGAGATGGATGCACGGACTGTGCTTGGAAAAAGCACCAAGTTGAGAACAGTATAAAAAAGAAACGGGGTGTCCAGCTTCCAAAAAAAAGACGTAGTTCTTTATTCCAATGACACACAGAATAAAAAATTGAACAAGGCAAGCAAGTCTACGCGTTTCGGCTACTCTAATACAGATCCTTATTCATGACAAGTTTGTTGCTAAATGGCTACATTCTTAAATAGCTGAACTTCCTGGCGCTCACAGGTGATTGCAATCAGCAGGAACGAACACATTGGGTTCCGCCTACTATCAAAGTGCCGGGTAAAGATGAGAGCAAGGATAGAGATAAAAAGTTGGATATATCAAAAAACACAAACTCTAAAAATATATGATATGAGCAGAGATCAGTAATGCAGAATTAAATCATGTTTACGATTTAATCCTGTTGGAACTCGAGAACCCATGTGAAAGATCCAATAGGACTCCCTATTTAGCAGTTTTCGCTTGTAGTCCCCACCTCTTGCAGGAGGATCAACTCTTTCTAAGGCCTGAATCTGGAAACCTGCGGTATCACCCTGGTGAGAAACCGCAAAATAGTACCAAGTTGAGAACAGTATAAAAAAGACGTAGTTCTTTATTCCAATGACACACAGAATAAAAAATCCAACAAGGCAAGCAAATCTACGCATTTCGGCTACTCTAATACAGATCCTTATTCATGACAAGTTTGTTGCTAAATGGCTACATTCTTAAATAGCTGAACTTCCTGGCGCTCACAGGTGATTGCAATCAGCAGGAACAAACATATTGGGTTCCGCCTACTATCAAAGTGCCGGGTAAAGATGAGAGCAAAGATAGAGATAAAAAGTTGTATATATCAAAAAACACGAACTCTAAAAATATATGATATGAGCAGAGATCAGTATTGCAGAATTAAATCATGTTTACGATTTAATCCTGTTGGAACTCGAGAACCCATGCGAAAGATCCAATAGGACTCCCTATTTAGAAGTTTTCGCTTGTAGTCCCCACCTCTTGCAGGAGGATTAACTCTTTCTAAGGCCTGAACCTGGAAACCTGCGGAATCACCCTGGTGAGAAACCGCAAAATGTAGACTGGCTGCTGAAACATTTCTCACTCTGCAGAGCTGATGTCAGACCACTGTTCATCACAATTTAGAACAGATAAATGTTTTCTGATTATGGCACAAACTTGTGAAAATTCCAAACTATAGTTAGTGACAAAGCTAGGGACATTTTTTGCGGCTGTGTTGGACTTCCTGCTGATACATATTCCCTGATCGGGTTGTGCTGTGTCCGAAAAAACAAGTCTGTCTCTAGATCTGTTAGATACATTGGCCCTTTCTCGATCTAAGGTCCAAGGGGGGTATTTACGCTCCGCAAGTCTCATGGCTACAACCTCCATCTCCATTTTCTGTTTATCCTCTTTAGAACAATTTCGCTTGGCCCGAATAAATTCTCCTTTAGGGATATTACGGACCACATGTGGAGAATGGCACGATGTAGCCATGAGAGTTGTATTGCCGGAAGTATCCTTGCGGAAGGTATTGGAATGAACCTAATGAGTAGCAGAGTCACCCTCTTTTGGGACCTTTCTCAATTACAATTCTTGTCATCTAAGATTTACCATTTCATATGACACTACCACCATTGCCTTTCTCGATCTCTCCTTGGAGGGTGACTCTGCTACTCATCAGGTTCATTCCAGTACCTTCCGCAAGGATACGTCCGGCAATACAACTCTCATGGCTACATCGTGCCATCCTCCACATGTGGTCCGTAATATCCCTAAAGGAGAATTTATTCGGGGCAAGCAAAATTGTTCTAATGACCACAACCCTAGAATCACAAAAAATCCAACATTGCTGGATCTTTTTGCGATTCTGGGGTAGTGACAAACATGTGCATCGCATTGTGACCCAATTCATTCCAATGCTAGGACCACTACATTGAGATCCCACTGTGAACTTTGGATACGACCAAGATGGCTGTGTAGCCAAAACTTTACAGTATTGTTGTTCAGTCATAAAGTAAGACATTTGCCACATTGTATTTGTTGTGTACACATATGTGTCATTGTAACAATTTTTGGTAACCTACACAAAATGGGACAATGTTATTTAGTATATTTCAGTCTCCAAAATGTTGGTATAGCACATCCAGAGTGTTCATCACAAGATGATTTATGGATATCATCTTATTCTCCCCATCACACTCAATCTCCTGGGAGCCTAAGCCCATAATGAGATCTGTCAGGATCACAGGGGTTTTCCTTGTTATTACAGATGATTTTACTGTCACTGGAAAATAATGGGTTCCTCTTGGTTTCCGTGCACCCATATTCACCCTAGCTACTGTTATTTTACAGAAGAGTCTAGACATAAAGCACCTAATTCTGAATTTAACAACTTTGCAGGATTCCTGTCCTTTCTGTGCCAAAACATATGACATAACATATAATTTAGAATTACCGATGTAAATGTATTGCTATGTAGCTCAATAAGAATGCATAGATTTCTGATAACCCAAGTGAATTTTGGGTATGACAGCAACATCTTCCCTCCAGTACATAGTAAGTGCATTTCGTACTCTAGTCATAATAGAATTTATTTATGAAGTGCTTGTGTGTCTCTGCATTTGCTCTAATCAATAAGTGTCCTTGTGTTCCGTATCTTTTCTCTCAAAAACTCTCCTTCTCTCCGTCTTCTGTGAGCGTCAATTACTTCCCCCTCTCTATTCTGACATGATAATGTGTAGTCTGTGTCCTAGAGCTGTGTGCTATGAGTATAAACTGTCTCTTACACACAATGTCTTCTGAGGATAGGGGCTAGGATTAGGATAGATCTCACTGGTGATTGGTCTAGAACAGGCATGGCCAACCTGTGGCTCTCCAGCTGTTGTAAAACTACAATTCCCACCATGCCCTGCTGTAGGCTGATAGCTGTTGGCAGTCTGGGCATGCTGGGAGTTGTAGTTTTGCAACATCTGGAGAGCCTCAGGTTGGCCAACCCTGGACTAGAAGTATGGGAAAGGAAGTCTAGACCAGCATATAGTACTGGCAGACTGCCTGTATTAGGTAAAACCCCCAGGTTTGAGGAAAACATCTGGATTAAGGAGCAGCACACTGGGACAGCTAGAAGTCAATATAAGCAAAGCAGAACACTGGAAGAGGCTTAAATGGATCCTCAAACTGTCCCTAGCAAAAGCAGAAGTTAAGGCTACTTTCACACTGGTGTTTTGAATTCCGTTTGTGAGATCCGTTTCAGGGATCTCACAAACGGTTCAAAATGGATCGGTTCAGCCCCAATGCATTCTGAATGGATAAGGATCCATTCAGAATGCATCAGTTTGGCTCCGTTCCGCCTCCATTCCGCCCTGGATGCAGACACCAAAACGCTGCTTACAATGTAAGTCAATGGGGACGGATCCGTTTTCACTGGCCCAATATGGTGCAGTTGAAAACGGATCCGTCCCCCATTGACTTTCAATGTAAGTCAGGATGGATCCGTTTCTACTTAGACTTTTTTTTAAAAGAATAATGCAAACGGATCCATTCTGAATGGATACAAGCGTTTGCATTATAGGTGCGGATCCGTCTGTGCAGATACCAGACGGGTCCGCACCTAACGCATGTGTGAAAGTAGCCTTAATTTGTGAAAAGTTCTAAAACTAAGTTACTCTATTAAGTACAGTACAGACCAAAAATTTGGACACACCTTCTCATTCAAAGAGTTTTCTTTATTTTCATGACTATGAAAATTGCAGATTCACACTGGAGGCATCAAAACTATGAATTAACACATGTGGAATTATATACATAACAAAGAAGTGTGAAACAACTGAAAATATGTCATATTCTAGGTTCTTCAAAGTAGCCACCTTTTGCTTTGATTACTGCTTTGCACACTCTTGGCATTCTCTTGATGAGCTTCAAGAGGTAGTCCCCTGAAATGGTTTTCACTTCATAGGTGTGCCCTGTCAGGTTTAATTAGTGGGATTTCTTGCCTTATAAATGGGGTTGGGACCATCAGTGGCATTGAGGAGAAGTCAGGTGGATACACAGCTGATAGTCCTACTAAATAGACTGTTAGAATTTGTATTATGGCAAGAAAAAGCAGCTAAGTAAAGAAAAACGAGTGGCCATCATTACTTTAAGAAATGAAGGTCAGTCAGTCAGCCGAAAAATTGGGAAAACTTTGAAAGTAAGGGCTATTTGACCATGAAGGAGAGTGATGGGGTGCTGCGCCAGATGACCTGGCCTCCACAGACACCGGACCTGAACCCAATCGAGATGGTTTGGGGTGAACTGGACCGCAGAGTGAAGGCAAAAGGGCCAACAAGTGCTAAGCATCTCTGGGAACTCCTTCAAGACTGTTGGAAGACCATTTCAGGGGACTACCTCTTGAAGCTCATCAAGAGAATGCCAAGAGTGTGCAAAGCAGTAATCAAAGCAAAAGGTGGCTACTTTGAAGAACCTAGAATATTACATATTTTCAGTTGTTTCACACTTGTTTGTTATGTATATAATTCCACATGTGTTAATTCATAGTTTTGATGCCTTCATAGTCATGAAATTAAAGAAAACTCTTTGAATGAGAAGGTGTGTCCAAACTTTTGGTCTGTACTGTATGTGGATACTTTTGTGCTGTGTTTATGAAGCCAACTAAGCAACATTGTAAATAGTTTTTATTACACAATTCCTTACCATTTTGTTTCTGTAGAGCCTGTGCAACATCTGTTGGCTGTTCTTCTGCTCTACAAGGACAATACAATGCTTCTAGACCTCAGGGATGACGTTACCTGCTCTATTTCCTCTTCCTCCCCTTTCTCTCAGTGATAGCTGTAACAGCAGAAAAGAGGGGATGGAATTGGGCTCTGCAGAACAAGCCATAAGATGGGAAGGAGTAAACTCAATATCTGCAGGGGAAGAGAATATACAGGTTGTGTAGCAAGACAAAAATAGAGACAGGTGAGATTTTACACACTCCTCAGCATCATGTCAGCTTGTCTATATGACAGATGAAAGGAGATTCTTTGTGATGTAATAGGAGAAATAAAGCACAAATAGCTAGTGAAGACAGTAACATCCTGGCCCCACAGCCCTCATATCCAGCATATATTATGGACAAGGATATGACCACATGAGAACAGTTTGAAACTTGGAGCAGGTTGCAAACTGAGTTCCAGGGGTCTGAAAATGAATTAAAGGAATGACAATTGCAGCCTGAAATTTAGAGCAACCTTTGAACTGTAAAATTGACTTTTTCCTTTTCAAAGGTGTCTACAACATTTCAAGGCAAGGATTCTAAATGGTGGACTCCTGCTTTAGGGATCCACATGTATCAAGAGAACTTATGGATTTGGTCCCAGCTGCTTAGGGATGCATGTATGCATGTGTTTTGCCTATAAAACTCTATTATAACTGAAAATCGATTGTAGTGGTGGCTCACTCCCTATTACCTATGGTATGGTGCTGCCAAGGAAGGGGTAGTGACATATCCCAAAACGCGTCTGGTAACGCCACACACCTGTCAAAATATTTCTAGTCGCATGGCCATGCAGACATCATCGTAATAGAATTAGAAAAATCGGGCTCTGACTCGACATACCAGAGACGTCAGTTCTGGACGAGAGAGAAATCCCGTAAGCGTGATTCCGCGAGAGTTTGTCAATACAGACCTCGAGAACATCTAATCGAGGAGTGCGACGCGAGATGCCGGAGCTTCCCGCACCGCTCGCCCCTCGGTAACATCAGTGGAGACGCCAGAATAACTCCTGAAGGAAGGAGGTAAGCGGCTGAATAGCCGACACTACCATCTGTTACAATTTGACTAAATACTATCGCTATTGATACTACGACCCTTCAGATTGTATCATAACTTACCCGAAAGTAACAACACTACTTGCAGCAATTGCGATTATTTTTGTCGATATAACATCAACTTTCTAAGCTCCATAAGGAAACAAAGAGCAGTATATGCACTTGTATGGTAAAAGAGATCTTTATTTGGATTACGGACTCTCATAGTGGCACACAGTAGTTGCCCCCTTTGTGGACATGTGATTTAATTGATTTTATATTGATTTAATATTGATTTTATAGTGTCTGATATCATTTTATATAATAAATGTGTGTTTGATGTTAAAGTGCTCGCCCAATATATTTTCTATTTCTATTATAACTGCATTCTATATCCTTGGATGCTATGTCCTATATATTTGCCTCCACTCAAAACCTTCCAGCCTTTGAAATAATAAAGCAGTCATAGGCATAATACATAAATCATAAGGAGAAAATAAATTCATATCAGACAACCATCATCATCATCCCAATAATAGGCAGCTTTAAAAGATAAGGAAATTGCTATTAGAATCTCTGATCTTCAAGCTTTTGAAATTCATGGAAAACAATGTCTTCCCTTTGCTGTGACACAAACGGCTTGAGCTGTATTAAATGATGAGAAATTAGTGGGGCTTTCACTGAGATTCTATTTTGATCTACAGTTTCTCCCTTGTTTTCAAGGAAGAGCATTTAATACTTATTAATGCAAACAATATTCACTATTCCCCACGCGGTCTATCGATTTGCATACTTTAAGTCCCCTTGTTCCAATGATAACCATATTATGCTAATAAGTGAGGTGCATCAGCACCCCTCCCCTCACCTCCCCCATAACAGTCACAAACATTTCCATTTTTTCAATTCTGCTGATATTGATCACTCAGGTCACAATCTGCCACATTCTCTTTTATAATAAACAGAACAATTTTTTCCCTTTGCAATTTTAATAAAGGTGTTTTAACCAAACAGCATTGCATATTATTTTCTGATTAGATAAGGTACTGAGAGACAGTGTGGTTCTTTGTATAATAAGGACTACAAAAAAAATGTACTGTGAGAACATATTAAAAAAACTGCAAGAAATGGGTGCATATAAAGGGTTATTGTAAATTATTTATCAAAGAAAGTGTTGAAAGGATTTGGTCTCAAGTTCAGGCTTACATTTTCTAATCAAGGGGTTGTCCAGGATTTTGATATTGATGGCCTATTCTGAGGATATCTGATCCGCAGGGGTCGGACACCTTGTACACCTGCCAACCTGCTGTTACCTCAAGCTCTGGTGCACACTGTCAGCGCTGGAACTACCCAGCTCCATCCATTGTGTAGTGGACAGAGCTGGTAACTCCACCAGCTCCATACACTACAGAATGGACGGGGCTGTGTAGTTCCAGTGCTGGAGCTACAACTACAACATCAGACTGGTGGTGGGGGGGGGGGGGGGACAACTAGATAAGCTGCACTCCCACTGCAGGCAGAGTCTGGCAGAGTCTCTGGGGCTGTGTGTTAGCAGGAGAGAGGTGGAACCAAAGTTAAAAAAAACAGTTGAGGACGTTTTAGGAGTGTGCACCAGAGTTCCTGGACTGAAGCAGAGAGGATGTGGTGTAGTCTGGACTGAGAGATGTCAGAAACAGAGGTGTTGGTAGACCTTGGCGGGAAAAGCTGGCCCCCAAGTACGAGAGCTGTGTGACAGGATGAAAGATAAAGACGCAGTACTAAGCAGATCATATGCTGTATGCCAGAACCAGAACCAAGGACCAAGGAAAGTGGCTTGTAAAAAAGGAGCAGCGTGACCTGAACATATGCTCTGTAATACAGCTTAGAGGGAGTCTTAAGGTGGCCATGCACATTAAGATTAAGATATGTGTTTGTGGATAGCTCACCACCTTTCTCAGTATGGTCAAGGTGCTCTAGTCAAAGACTGATCGCCCAATCAGTCAGAGTAAAGGGAAAATTTGGATAATAGGGACTGGCACTCACTATGTGGATCACAACATCAGCTTTTAATGTTTAAAAATATGACATATGTCTAAATCAGAAGTGAATACATGGTACATAATACATAAAATATCCCCCTAAAAACTCAATAAAATTTCCACTTGTCTAACGGTCCTAGATGGATGACATGTGCAACTAGTTCAAATTGGAAAGTCCATGATACAATATTTCAATCTGGGACAATGTTCCTTTAAATACCAGCAATCAACATCCGGACAGTACTGACTTCTTTCGAGTCTGTGATTCAGATCTCGATAACATACAATCCGCCAATTGTGGCGTTCAGTCTTTCCTCACCGTAGTGGGTTGTGTGCGGTGGTCACAGGCTGTGGAGAGATATTGCTTACCGGTGTCTGCAGATATCCGGCCCTCTCGTTCACCTGCCTTCCACACCGCGCTGCTGCACTTACTTCCGGCGTCCTCGCACTCTGTTCTAGGTCACGTGTTCCTGCAGAGATATCGCGGGACTTCGTTACTTAGTTCCGGTATCTGATGTGCTAGTGCGCATAGCAAGATGGGAGAAATGGAGCGCTCCAAATTTGAAAAGTCAATCAAATGATCTTTCTCATGTCCGGATTAACACTTGCAGCAGGGATTTCCACGCCAGACGCGTTTCGAGGACTTCACTCCTCTTCCTCAGTGGCTCTAAGGAAGAGGAGTGAAGTCCTCGAAACGCGTCTGGCGTGGAAATCCCTGCTGCAAGTGTTAATCCGGACATGAGAAAGATCATTTGATTGACTTTTCAAATTTGGAGCGCTCCATTTCTCCCATCTTGCTATGCGCACTAGCACATCAGATACCGGAACTAAGTAACGAAGTCCCGCGATATCTCTGCAGGAACACGTGACCTAGAACAGAGTGCGAGGACGCCGGAAGTAAGTGCAGCAGCGCGGTGTGGAAGGCAGGTGAACGAGAGGGCCGGATATCTGCAGACACCGGTAAGCAATATCTCTCCACAGCCTGTGACCACCGCACACAACCCACTACGGTGAGGAAAGACTGAACGCCACAATTGGCGGATTGTATGTTATCGAGATCTGAATCACAGACTCGAAAGAAGTCAGTACTGTCCGGACGTTGATTGCTGGTATTTAAAGGAACATTGTCCCAGATTGAAATATTGTATCATGGACTTTCCAATTTGAACTAGTTGCACATGTCATCCATCTAGGACTGTTAGACAAGTGGAAATTTTATTGAGTTTTTAGGGGGATATTTTATGTATTATGTACCATGTATTCACTTCTGATTTAGACATATGTCATATTTTTAAACATTAAAAGCTGATGTTGTGATCCACATAGTGAGTGCCAGTCCCTATTATCCACATTAAGATTAAAGTTGGCCGTAATTTCGGACATTTCTGCTGACTATTATTTCAAAAACGAGCGATCGCCATGCTGGAAAACTTAGGCCAGTCATTGGCTGGAAATGCATGTTGAAGGCCGATCACTTGCCATTGTGCTAAAGCGCCAGGGAGTCTGTTTTTATTAAAAACTCACTCCCTGGTTGGGCAGTTTAGTTAGTGGGATCATTTGTACAAACAATCCCATGGACGATCATTATCTCAAATGTATGGCCAACTTAATATATCAAGGAACCCCAGCCAGGGCAGAAAGAGGAAGTTTAAACTAAGATATGACTTTTATTGTGATCGTTAAACAGTCTGGGAGTACCAGCTATCAAAAGGACAAACATACAAAAACAACTAAAACAATAAATTCCCAGGGGGGACAAAATAATACCAAAGGTTCCAATCAAGAACAGGTAAGATAATAAGTAATTCTAAGAAAAAGTAACAATCTTACCAATTGATGCGCTTGAGGACCATCCGGTAACTGTACAGCCCCAGGGATGAATGGCAATTGATTGTAAGTCACTCTGTGCGAGGCAGCTATGGCAAGTGTCTATCCCGAAAATAAACCCTGAAAAACAAAAGCCAGGGGAGGGAAACTGCAAAAGCCCTGCCTTACTGCACAAAGAAATGCCCCAAACAGGGCGACCCTATCTGGATGGCTAACCCTATTGGGTGAAATATCCTTAAAAATGCCCAATACCTAGTTTGCAGTCACTTGGGGACTATAAGAGCAATAGTAGTCATACTTCCAAAATATTATAGAGGATGCTGTGTGTAGGTAGCGGTCGGGGATAGCTGTTCCTAGACACCCCTATATAGTGGGAAGGGGGCTAAATTAACCCTACCTGTCTACACAGAGCACCCGTCCGGATGCCTGTCCCTAGTCCGGGCGGAATCCCTAAAAGACCCTATAGTATAGTTCGTGACGTGCCACGTTTCATATAATACTCATCAGGAGAAATATACCAAGGGCTTGGTGTACAAAGGATAACTAATCCTACAAATGAAAAAAGATGAAGTAATCTTAGAGAAAATTTGGGGCCACAACAACAAAGAAAAGGGGCAAAAGTAAAAACTAAAGATAAGCCTATCTTGTAATTGATAGACCAAGAGTAAAGCTGGGGGGCAATTAAAATCCCCTACTTGCAGATAGCCCGTCAGTGGCACGGGACTAATTCATGGGCTGATCAGGAGTAAATAGCAGACCCCATAGTCATCATGGGGAGTCTTGTCCAGGAAGCCAGTGAGCGGCATCTGACGCTGAAATTTAAAGGCTGCTACGAGCGCCGACTGACTCCAGGCCCGCCTACAAGGGACATTGGATCCGTCACAGGTCCACGGCGTCACGCAAACCCGGATGAGATGCGGCGCCTGTGAAGCACAGCGCGGATTCTGGTGGAACGCGGCGTCGAGCCATGAGAGGCGGAGACATGAAGTATAAAGGGCACTTGGGGTTAGAACTGTTGAACTGAATCCTAAAGAGAATATTTACAGATTTGCTTTGCCGTGGTTGCCCCTGACAATGGAATAGTGTTTCTAGAGACTGTTCACAATCAGAAATGTAAAAGGCACTTTAGTTGTGCACTAACTGCATCTGCCACGTTATTTGTTGAATCATACCGTTATCTTCAGCAAAGAGCTGTTAACTTACACCACCTGCCTTAGTGTTTTTATTGCCATATTCCTTCACGTTACATGGGTGTGGGGTGTCACACCTCTGCCAATCTGATATTGATATAGTATGCCATCACTATCAACATTCTGGACAACTTACCCAAGTCCAAAATCACACGTGGGTAATACCAGCCCATTTCTCCCCCAGTATTCTCATTACCCAAACCAAGCACAGCACATTATATCAGGAATGCACCTGTATTACCCTTGTGTTAAAATGACTGTAAAGGGGCTGCAAAACCCATCAGTATGTCATTATGTAGCTGGGGTTTAGCATTCTAAACCCGCCATATCAAAACCAGATGCAAGATGCACTTACCTCAGCACAAGACATATCGGCCAAAAGCAGCTGGAAATGGGTCCCAAAGTTATTTTACTACACCAAGAAAAAATATACAGTTTTGATATGGGCTGGTTTAGAATGCTAAACCCAAGATGCATAAGAAAATACTGGTGGGTTAGTGGCCCCAAATCTAGTGACAGGTTCCCTTTAAAGGGATTAAAACATCTTGTAGTTTTCAAACCAGCACCTGAATCTAAATACTGAGTTATTTAATAAAAATCTACCTGTATAGTGCCATCTGCTTTTTGTTCTTTTCTCCGTTTCTCTGTCCACCTCAGTAACATCTCTGAGGTGGACAAACATGCTCAGTTCTATCCTTCAACCACCACCAGCTGTACAGTAATATATATATATACTATATTATACATATATATATATATATATATATATATACACTATATTATATATATATATGTAGTGGTCTAGATAGCTCAGACTAGAAGTGTTATGTGCTATATCAAAAGGAAAAACAAACAGGGTTAAACTGTATTACATGGGACTAATTTAATTAAAGTTTCAGAAATAGATTTTCAATCAATTCAGTGTCTTTTGAATGATTTATTTACCCAAGTCCCCAGTGACCTTGGGCCATTGCGGGAATGACAGGGAAACCACAGCTGACTGTCAGAGGTCACACGATTTGAGTGTAAACATGATTTATCAAGCACCATCCCAAATACATAATCCATTTGCTGCAACAGAATTGCATTTACATGTTCTGCACTGCAGACCTACTCTGAAGGTTACTGAGGTTCACAAGCCTTACCAAAGATAAATGGCCTGCACCTCCTTTCTTCGATACCTTTTAATTCTGGTAGCTCCAGACCTGAAACAGTCTGCAATAGAATGGGAATTGTAAAAAGCAGAGAATGTAAAGTGTTGTAACCTGCACCACTGAGCTGAATGAATCGACAAGATTGATCTTGATTTCATTTTTGCATTTCTGAGGCTGGAAGAAAGTAGATTGCATCAATGTAACATATGAACATAATGAAGTATCACAGAACTGTTATGTTTGCTCACTGATGCCAGACACGTTTGATCATTTGTATGTAACAGCTTACTAAAGCGTTGCTTACCTTTACTCCCCCTCCCATTCCCCCCCCCCCCCAAAAAAGTATATTTTTAAGACGGATCAGTTAGTAGAAAAGATATTATGACGTGCTATCATAATGGATTTCAGTCCAGGCAGCCTTATTAATAGCTGCACTTAACATCCAACCCTTATTTTTCTGGTCTTAAAAGGCTGTTTTAGTAAATACATGACTTATGAAATTACAATGCTGGAAAATAAATTTCTCATAACCTATTTCAGTCTTGCGGGTTTTTTCGTTATTGCATTTTTATTTTTTAATCCCTGCCTCTCAGGGGCCTAACTTTTCTATAAACTGTATGAGGGCTATTTCTTTTGCAGGACAAGTTGCACTTTCAAATTCCTTCATTTATTCATGGCATATATTGCATACTAATAATACATAATAGAAGTGGGGAGCTGAAAAAAAAATTCCAAATGGGGTGAAATTGGAAATGAAACGCAATTCCGCAACAGTTTTATGGGTTTTGTTTTTATGGTGCTCCTTATAAAGTAAAACTGATTTGTTACTTTCATTTTCCAGGTCAGTAAGATCAAGGCGATACCACATATGTATAGTTTTTCTTTTGTTTTAATACTGAAAAATTTATATTAATAAAAAAATATAAACCTTGAAAAAAAAAGTTTTTTTCTTCTCGTCACCATATTCTGACTGGTATAACTTTTTTGTAGTTATGTGTACGGAGCTTTGTGAGGGCTAATTTTTTGCAGGGAAATGTACTTTTCATTGATACTATTTTGGGGTGTGTATAACTTTTTGATCACTTCTTATTAAATTTTTTGTGGGAGGTGAAGTGACCAAAAAATGGCGAATCGGCCATTTTGAGTTTTTTCTGTTTCACCGTTTGCCTTATTGGATAAATTAGTTTTTATATTTTAATTTTATATTTTAATATATATTGCACATGTATTTTTTTAATTAGCAAAAAGAACAATGGATGTCTATGGGAGAAAAATACAAGGCATCGAGAGAAAAAAATGGCAGACCCAGAGCATGCTACAATTTGAGAAGGCCTCAAGGGTGAAAAATGCACCATAAAACAGACAAAGTCCACAAAAATTACAAAATTTTAGAATATTTGAATAACATAGTTTCAAAGGCTGAAAAAAGACATTTGTCCATCCAGTTTGACCTGTTATCCTGCAATTGGATCCAGAGGAAGACAAAAAAATCCCCTGTAAGGTAAAAGCCATTTTCCCCACTTAAGGGGAAAAAATTCTTTCCCGACTCCAATCAGGAAATCTGAATAACTCCCTGGATCAACGACCCCTCTCTAGTAGCTATAGCCTGTAATATTATTATGCTGCAGAAATACATCCAGGCCCCTCTTGAACTCCTTTATTGTACTCACCATCACCACCTCCTCAGGCAGAGAGTTCCATAGTCTCACTGCTCTTACCGTAAAGAATCCTTTTCTATGTTTGTATAGAAACCTTCTTTCCTCCAGAAGCAGAGGATGTCCCCTCGTCACAGTCACAGTCCTGGGGATAAATAGATGATGGGATAGATCTCTGTACTGACCCCTGATATATTTATACATATTAATTAGATCTCCCCTCAGTCGTCTTTTTTCTAAAGTGAATAACCCTAATTTTGATAATCTTTCAGGGTACTGTAGTCCCTCCATTCCAGTTATTACTTTAGTTGCCCTCCTCTGGACCCTCTCCAGCTCTTCTATGTCTGCCTTGTTCACAGGAGCCCAGAACTGCACACAATACTCCATGTGTGGTCTGACTAGTGATTTGTAAAGTGGTAGGACTATGTTCTCATCACGGGCATCTATGCCCCTTTTGATGCAACCCATTATCTTATTGGCCTTGGCAGCAGCTGTCTGACACTGGTTTCCTCAGCTTAGTTTGCTGTTCACTAAAATTCCTAGTTCCTTTTCCATGTCAGTGTTACCGAGTGTTTTACCATTTAGTATGTACGGGTGATTTGCATTATTCCTTCCCATGTGCATAACCTTACATTTGTCAGTGTTAAACCTCATCTGCCACTTCTCTGCCCAAGCCTCTAATCTATCCAGATCCCTCTGTAGTAGTATACTGTCCTCTTCAGTGTAAATTACTTTACACAGTTTAGTGTCATCTGCAAAATTTAATATTTTACTGTGCAAGCCTTCTACAAGATCATTAATAAATATATTGAAGAGAATAGGGCCCAATACTGACCCCTGAGGTACTCCACTAGTGACAGTGACCCAATCTGAGTGTGTACCGTTAATAACCACCCTCTGTTTTCTATCACTCAGCCAGTTACTTACCCACATTCAGACGTTTTCTCCCAGTCCGAGCATTCTCATTTTATATACTAACCTTTTATGTGGTACAGTGTCAAATGCTTTGGAGAAGTCAAGATATACGACATCCATTGATTCGCCGTGGTCAATTACCTCCTCAGAGAAATGTTTTTTTTCTTTACCCCTGTGAATATGATGTGTCATTATATTCTAACACCGTCATCACTGTTTGGATAGAGTCAGAGTACGTAGTTACAGTGGGATGCAAAAGTTTGGGCAACCTTGTTAATCGTCATGATTTTCCTGTATAAATCGTTGGTTGTTACGATAAAAAATGTCAGTTAAATATATCATATAGGAGACACACACAGTGATATTTGAGAAGTGAAATGAAGTTTATTGGATTTACAGAAAGTGTGCTATAATTGTTTAAACAAAATTAGGCAGGTGCATAAATTTGGGCACCACAAAAAAGAAATGAAATCAATATTTAGTAGATCCTCCTTTTGCAGAAATTACAGCCTCTAAACGCTTCCTGTAGGTTCCAATGAGAGTCTGGATTCTGGTTGAAGGTATTTTGGACCATTCCTCTTTACAAAACATCTTTAGTTCATTCAGGTTTGATTGCTTCCGAGCATGGACAACTCTCTTTAAGTCACACCACAGATTTTCAATTATATTCAGGTCTGGGGACTGAGATGGCCATTCCAGAACGTTGTACTTGTTCCTCTGCATAAATGCCTTAGTGGATTTTGAGCAGTGTTTAGGGTCGTTGTCTTGTTGAAAGATCCAGCCCCGGCGCAGCTTCAGCTTCGTCACTGATTCCTGGACATTGGTCTCCAGAATCTGCTGATACTGAGTGGAATCCATGCGTCCCTCAACTTTGACAAGATTCCCAGTCCCTGCACTGGCCATACAGCCCCACAGCATGATGGAACCACCACCATGTTTTACTGTAGGTAGCGGGTGTTTTTCTTGGAATGCTGTGTTCTTTTTCCTCCATGCATAACGCCCCTTGTTATGGCCAAATAACTCAATTTTAGTTTCATCAGTCCACAGCACCTTATTCCAAAATGAAGCTGGCTTGTCCAAATGTGCTTTAGCCCACCTCAAGCGCCACTTTTTGTGCTGTGGGCGGAGAAAAGGCTTCCTCTGCATCACTCTCGCATACAGCATCTCCTTGTGTAAAGTGCGCCGAATGGTTGAACGATGCACAGTGACTCCATCTGCAGCAAGATGATGTTGTAGGTCTTTGGTGCTTGTCTGTGGGTTGACTCTGACTGTCCTCACCATTCGTCGCTTCTGTCTATCCCAGATTTTTCTTGGTCTGCCACTTCGAGCCTTAACTTGAACTGAGCCTGTCGTCTTCCATTTCCTCAATATGTTCCTAACTGTGGAAACAGACAGCTGAAATCTCTGAGACAGCTTTCTGTATCCTTCCCCTAAACCATGATGGTGAACAATCTTTGTCTTCAGGTCATTTGAGAGTTGTTTTGAGACCCCCATGTTGCTACTCTTCAGAGAAAATTAAAAGAGGAGGGAAACTTACAATTTTCCCCCTTAAATACTCTTTCTCATAATTGGATTCACCTGTGTATGTAGGTCAGGGGTCACTGAGCTTACCAAGCCAATTTGAGTTCCAATAATTAGTTCTAGAGGTTTTGGAATCAATAAAATGACAACAGTGCCCAAATGTATGCACCTGCCTAATTTTGTTTAAACAATTATAGCACACTTTCTGTAAATCCAATAAACTTCATTTCACTTCTCAAATATCACTGTGTGTGTCTCCTATATGATATATTTAACTGACATTTTTTATCGTAACAACCAACGATTTATACAGGAAAATCATGATGATTAACAAGGTTGCCCAAACTTTCGCATCCCACTGTATGTGTCGGGGAAATGGTAACTCCCAGTTGCAAATTTATTCATACATTTCTAGGAGAAATAATAGAGGGACAGCACAAGACAGAGATAAAAAAACATTATTTAATGAAGAAGCCAATCTTGTGAACTGCTAATCACCAGGACCTCTGAAATCTCTAACACCAACCATCAGTTGTTATCACCAGGTAAAGTTGCATCTTGCCATAAGTGTACTTTTACATGCCGACCTTTCAAATGATTGGACTATGCCCAACAGAGCAAGGGGCGATCCCAGCAGGTGACCCTACTTTATGACACAATAGGACATATAGAAAAAGGTTCATGGGAATCTGTATATATAAGTGATGCCTCTTAAAACCATTAGGATCTAAATGCCATTTACACAATGCAAACAAATCTCATAAAATATGTATATATGATAAGTAATATAAATACATAACAAGTATAAAATATATCAAATCTCAAAAAAATTGTGAATGACAAAAAAAAAAAAAAAAGATCCCTATTTCAGATTCATTGATATGCCAATGTTGTCCACTGGATGTCACTGTTGAGTCTTGAACCAGAATAGAAAAGTTCTAACCATAGTACAATAAATAAGTTGATGAAGTTGACACTATAACAAAATAAAAATGTAAAATAATATTTGCTTCCTATAAAATATTAACAGAATACAAAATGCTGCACACAGAATTAATGTTAGTGACATAAGGCACTGCCTTTTCAAAGCTCACAACATAATTGAAAGATGAAATACATTGATTGCTCACTGTCATTAGGATAATTAGCATGATTATACAAACCAGGTCAACAATGACCAAGCTAACATGACTAAAAATAAAAACTATGCTTCCTCCATTTAAAAATAAATATTGCTTACATATAAAATGGATGTTATTTTGATGTTAAAGTTTTTTTTTCTGGGACTTACATATTGATTTCCTGTCTTCACAATGGGTCATCAGTATCAGATTGCTGGGGTCCATTACCCAGCACCACCAATGATCAGCTGTCTGTGGCAGGGAGCTGAGCTGCAGTATGCCAGCATGGCCAATGCAAAGCGGACAGATCTGTCTTCTTCAGGCTCCATCCACTGTATAGTATCCAGTTGATTGGTGGAGATGCTAGGTGTTGAACCCCTCTGATCTAATATTGATGACCTATCCTGAGGACTGGTCATCAATATCTAAGTCCCAGAAAACCCCCAAAATATTTTTGGACAGATTAGAAATCAATTATTGATTTCACTGTGTAATGTGCAGCCAATGATGCTTACTGCAGCTCCTCCAGCAGTTGACTCTGGAGGCTCCTAAATCGAGGAGATCTGCATTACTTCTGTCCTAGCGACTCACCAGGTTTTCAAAACTGGACAAATTCTATAACTAGTTAAAGGGTCATCTACCTTAGATATTTTATTATAAGGATCTGATGATAATAAGCTGTAGAAACCAGTGTCAGGCAGCTGCTACCAAGGCCAATAAGATAATGGGTTTCATCAAAAGAGGCATAGATGCCCGTGATGAGAACATAGTCCTGCCACTTTACAAATCACTAGTCAGACCACACATGGAGTACTGTGTACAGGTCTGGGCTCCTGTAAACAAGGCAGACATAGCAGAGCTGGAGAGGGTCCAGAGGAGGGCAACTAAAGTAATAACTGGAATGGGGGGACTACAGTACCCTGAAAGATTATCAAAATTAGGGTTATTCACTTCAGAATAAAGACGACTGAGGGGAGATTTAATTACTATGTATAAATATATCAGGAGTCAGTACAGAGATCTATCCCATCATCTATTTATCCCCAGGATTGTGACGAGGGGACATCCTCTGCGTCTGGAGGAAAGAAGGTTTGTACACAAACATAGAAGAGGATTCTTTATGGTAAGAGCAGTGAGACTATGGAACTCTCTGCCTGAGGAGGTGGTGATGGTGAGTTCACTAAAAGAGTTCAAGAGGGGCCTGGATGTATTTCTGGAGTGTAATAATATTACAGGCTATAGCTACTAGAGAGGGGTCGTTGATCCAGGGAGTTATTCTGATTGCCTGACTGGAGTCAGGAAGGAATTTTTTTCCCCTTAAGTGGCGAAAATTGGCTTCTACCTCACAGGGGCTTTTTGCCTTACTCTGGATCAACTTGCAGGAGAACAGGCTGAACAGGATGGACAGATGTCTTTTTTCGGCCTTATATACTATGTTACAATGTTACTATAAGTTGATCACAAGGATCAAATGTCATCTGCTGCAATGTGTGGGGAAACCCAGAGGAAAATAGTTAAACTCTCTGCAGCACGACTTCTGAGAAAAAAAAAATTAAAATCATTGGCCTGTCCGTGTAGTGCATTGTGAGCTCTCTGTAGCTGCTCTCCATTCTAACTACTAGCTGAGGATCAGAGAAGACCATCCTTCCCGCATCCTCAGTTAACTCATAATTTCCTAATGGTATATTTGAAAATAATATAACAAATTGCATCTCTGGAAAGCGTGATGTAAAGACAAGATGTCATGCCCTGCTCAGGCTATGTGCGATGATCTGCTAGATTAGCAGCACGTGTCTAGCCTTTTGTTTTGGAGTCAAGCTAGATCCGCCTCCCTTCAGGTGCACTGGGTGGGGTCGTTGGTTTCAGTTTAAATCACACCCACTCCCAGTGTTCCGTGCGGGTTATAGCTTCTGTCTGGCTCTGTGTTTGCAAGGAAGGAAGGATTGGCTGTACCTGCTCAAAAGATAAGTTGGTTTTTGTTCTCTTGTGGTTTGCTGTCTAGGCTGTTAGAGAGACACCTGCCCCTCCAGGTTCTGAGGGAGCAGGCTGCCTCTATCCCCCTATCACCATCTTAGGGATCTTAGGGTATTTTCAGCCCAGGTACGAGGACACGTTATTTCCACCTTAAGGGTCTGAACGTGGGCATAGCAGTATAGGGAGAGCTGGTAGAGACTTGTAAGGAGGTGACCTTGATCCCCAGCTTCTCGCCTAGAAAATTGTTTGTTTTTCTGTGTATCTTATATCCTGTCCGCCATGACACAAGAATTACTGTGAACACAAAAATATGTATTACCCTCATCTTGTAAGTGATTGTGCAGGAAGGAAGAATTGGGGTCCTTTTACATAGACCGATCATCTGGCAGATTATATCAGGAACGAAGCAGATGCTCCCAATATCTGCCAGATCATCAGCGGATCACCACCGCTGTATGGGGACAAGTGATCGATACATCGTTTGCATGTCCCCATAGAAATTAATTGACGATGCTGCTCAGGAACCATGATTTTCGGTACTGGCCAAATGGCACGATCAGCCAATGACCAAGTGCTATACAGGCACTCATCCCCGATACTCTGCCAGTTCACCGGTCTTTGTAAAAGGACCCTAAGAATGATACATGCAGTGTGATAGATACTCTATTACCTTGGCAGCATTACTTCCGTATAAAGCATCTTTGTCTATTATGTTTTAGCCATGTATTATGTAGCATATGAAAATAAGACGGGATGTCCAGCTTCCAAAAAAGACGTTGTTCTTTATTCCAAAAATGACACAGGATAAAAACAATCCAACACGGCAAGCAGGTCTACATGTTTCGGATGCTCTAATACTGATCCTTATTCAGTCATGAATAAGGATCAGTATTAGAGCATCCGAAACATGTAGACCTGCTTGCCGTGTTGGATTGTTTTTATCCTGTGTCATTTTTGGAATAAAGAACAACGTCTTTTTTGGAAGCTGGACATCCCTTCTTATTTTCATATAGTTTGCAACTGGTGCCCCTTCCAAGCACAGTCCGTGCTTCCATCGCAAGACTGACCAGGTGAGCGCCGCCAATGGAACTTTCATAATTATGTAGCATATGCTTAAAGTATTAAAAACAGAACAAATGGACACATTTACATTTTGTGTCCGAACCATTAGACTAGGATCTGCATATGAGAAGATTACCGATGCCCGTCAGACTTGAAGAAAGGACAGAAGAAAAAAGCTTTGCCAAAGCCAGAGGTATGGGAAAAATTTGCTTCAGGGGCGGATTGGGAACTCAAAGTGGCCCTGGGAAAAAGCATCAAAGTGGCCCCATGTTGTAGGTGGGGCCAAAATGGTAGGAGGCAGGGTCAAGCCAAGTGGGCGGGATCAGAAAACCATTAGATGTGGTTCACACAGCATACCTCCCGATTTCTGAAAAGCCAAAGGAGGGATAATAGCTGGAGTGTGCTTAGTGTGCCACGCCAAATTTATTCCACTAAGCCATGCCTCTAACTCCACTCTGTATATGCCCTATGCCACCCAGTGTCACACTGTAGTTATGTCCCCTTTCTGCTCCCACCCAGTAGTTATACCCTACATAGTAGTTATGCCCTTTTGTTCCCCTACACAGTATTTATGCCCTCCGCATAGTACTGCTGCCTCCACACAATAATGTTGGCCTCCTATAGTGTTAAAAAAAATAATAATACTAGTAAGGCTACTTTCACATTAGCGTTTTTTGCAGATCCGTCATTCAATTTTCCCAAAACCGACTGCACGCGACGTAACTGCACTTTCTTTGCCAGAAACACTACCTCACCTCACAAATCTACCACCTTATCTTCTGGCAACCTGCACTCCATCGCCACGCTATCAATTTCTATGCCCAAAAACTTGATCGATGTAGCTGGTCCCTCCGTTTTTTTCCACCGCTAACGGCACCCGAACCTGTCTGCCACCCGCTCCATGGTGCGCAACAACACCGAACAAACCTGCGAACCAGCAGGACCAAGAAACAAAAAATTGTCTAGATAGTGAAACACAGAGTTCCAACCCGCTTCTCACTTCACCACCCATTCTAAAAATGAACTAAACATTTCGAACAAAGAACAAGAAATAGCACATCCCATAGGTAAGCAGCAATCCACATAAAATTGCCCCTCCCATCTAAAACCGAGTAAGTGAAAGCTATCTGGATGAATGGGCAACAAACAAAAAGCGGCCTCAATGTCCATTTTCGCCAACAACGCCCCATACCCGAAACGTCGCACCCACCGCACGCCTCGTCAAATGAGGTGTACGACACCGAACATAACTCGTCATCAATACCATCGTTGACGGACCTCCCCACAGGAAACGACAAATTGTGAATAAGCCGAAACTTGTTCGGCTCCTTCTTTGGGACCAATCCCAATGGCGAAACCCACAAACCCAACTTCCTTGGCAATCTTGTCAGCAACGACCACCAGGTGAGCCAATGCGGAGGACAAGTTGCGATTGGCAACCACAACCCCCTCCGAAACACACGGGATCTTAAAACCGTCCCTGAAACCCGATAACAACAACCCTGCCGCCTCCCTATTTGGATAAATCCTTAGGAAAGGCTCCATCACGACCACCTTCACCGGAGTCACCCCTCTTCTGCATAACCTCAAACCCCTTGCCTTTTCCGCGCTTAAAACACCTCGACAAGCTGTGAGCCCCGCCGCAACCGGAGCATTCATGCTTAAACCGGCAATCGGCCAGGTACTTACAGAACCCCTCATTAAATTGCCAACAGCATCCCTTTTTATTCCCACTACTGAAGTCGGCAGCCAAGGAACCCCCGGCCGCCCCCCCGAAAGGACTGGCTACCGCCTTTTGGAGCCGACATAAGCCGCATCCATAAGCTGATGTCCTTATGGTCCCACCTAATAGTAGGCCGACCGCCTTCCGCTGATGAAACTGCTTGTCGTACCTGAGCCAAGCCAACCCCCCATAAGTCCGATATGCCTCCCCGACTACATCCAACAGTGTTCGGGCGCCTTCTTGCCAACCACACTAGCCAATATCGCGAAAGCCTGCAGCCAATTCAGAAAAGTGTGCGGTATAAGCCTATACTGCCGCTTCTCCTCCTCCTCCCGTTTGCTCTCATCCAACCTCACCCTATCCAACTGAAACTTCTCTAACGCAAGTAACGAAAAAATTTCCACATACACGTCCTTCCAAATCTTTTCCCTGACCTCAGGCTTCAAGTGCGCTCCCAATGGCCCCTCAAAGCACACGTACACCTCCCCTTTTGCCGCATCCGCTAACCTAACTTCCTCACCAGCTTTTCCTTTACTTCCCCCGCTCACCACCACTTCGCCCACCGGGACACCAACCGCCGCAACAGGCGCCTCTCCTGCCCTAACCCCACTGGATTGTTCGCCCAACCCAACCTCGGGCCCGGACGCCCACACCGCTGTCGGGGAAGCAGCCGCCCCATTATCCAAACGCACGATAAGAGCCAACATGCCCGACAGCAATTCCTGCGTCAAACCCTCAGGCCCCACCTGCCCTAACCGACCCCCCGCACTCCCCAACCTCCCACATCCCAGGGCCTGACACGAAGATCTCTCCCCTGGATGACCATGGGGTATCCTCCCAGTCGCCACAGATCGCTCTGTAACTCCTCCTGGCACTGCACCAACCGGACGTGTAGAAGACGATGGACCGACACCAACGACCTCCAACTTGTCGTCCGCTTCGCAATCTTCCATGCTGAGTTCTCCTTCCTCCAAAAATGAAGCCGACTGGAGACCCCTGCCACTGTCCGCGTGGCAGGGTCGCAGACCTGATGGCACGTCTCCCCTAGGCCCACCCGAAGGTAGCCACTGTCCTGCAACCTCGCTGGCCTCGTAATTATTGCCGCCGTCCCGTGGCGCACCGGTAGCCGCGTAGCGCCCCCTTTCGGTCACATCACCTGACTGCTGCACTGGCCGCAGGACCACACTGGAACCCCAGCCAGCGCTCTGCCTCTGAACCTCTGGCCTGCAGTACCCAGACTCTCCACAGATGTCGCTGTTCTCACAGAATTCTCCTCTTGCTGCAAACTCCCAGCCTGCGTTCTTCCTCTGAACCTCTAGCCTGCAGTACCCAGACTCTCCACCGATGTCGCTGTTCTCACAGAATTCTCCTCTTGCTGCAAACTCCCAGCCTGCGTTCTTCCTCTGAACCTCTAGCGTGCAGTACCCAGACTCGCCACTCGCTGTTCCCACTGAACACTCCACTTGCTGCACAGAAGACGAACGCTGCCGGCCGCCACCCGCTCCGCCGCTGCCATCTCCACCAATGAGCCCTCACCACAGGAAAGTGAGGAAGCGTCCCTTGACATCCTATCCGCCGATCCACCGCACGTCCAGGTAGGCCGGGTATCTCCGCTCTAGGGACCACATGGGATGCACTCCCCGCAGCACCGCACGCCCCCCCCCCCCCGCCGAGCCAGGGACGAGCGTCGGGAACTAACCCGACCCTCTTCCGCAGGTGCCCGCCGCGGTGCCGGATTCCTGCCACTACGCCGGCTGGCCGTAGCCCGCTCAGCCCCAGCCGGTCGCAGCGGAGGGTGCCTAAGGGGGCTCCGCAAACGGCGCCGCACCCGGAGGGTCGCTTCTGGACTCAAGCGCTCCGGCGGTACTGACTGCCGGGCCCTAACCCTCCCCACTAAAGCAGCCGGAGGCGCAGCGGGCGCCTCCATAGCTGCCTGCAAGCTCCTTTGTAGCCACGCAGAACCATGCTGTTCTGCTGCGGCTCTGACCGCTACCAGTAACTCATCTAGGGACGCCATACCTAACTAAAGCAGCGCTACTCACTACACCCTAACTCACCGAATATCCCTGGACACTGCTGCAGATCCCACCCCCACCTTGGGTTATAAACAGCCCGCGAATTATAACCCCTGCCCACTTTCTTAACCCTGCATACACCTATCCTGAAAACCCACTTAACCCTTTCCTGCCTACATACTTCCCCCTAAGTCAAGTTACACTACGCTACTGTCTGCGCCCCGCTCCGTTCACGACCTTTCACATCAGAGGCAAGGCATTTACCCACACAGCTATGAGAGCTGTCTAGCTAGTCACTAGACTTCTACTGTAGGTACTTTTAGATACCTAGTGTACATCCATACATATGACAGCTGCCCCAGTACACTGTGTATGGATGTAGCAGGGCTGGGTGTGTTGGGGCAGCTGTCATATGTGTATGGATGTACACTAGGTATCAAAGTTACCTACAGTAGAAGTTTTTTATATATATATATATATATATATATATATTTATTTTAAAGTAACTGGCTCGACAGCTCTCATAGCTGTGTGGGTAAATGATGTGAAAGGTCGTGAGTTCGAATCCCAGGAGAAACTTTTCTGAAAGACAGTCTAAATGAGATTTAAATACACCAGGGTCTCGTGCCCAACAAAAACTCATGCTCGCACTCGCAGCGCATCCGGCCGGCAGGAACAGAAGGAGTCAAGGAGATGATGTCAGATAGATCAAAAGTATGGGGCGGGGCGCAGGCGGGTGCTAGTGCTTGGGATTCGGACTCCAGAGTGCCAGCGCCCCCAGCAGAGTGCGCTCTACGCGGTGGCCTACTCTGCTTATGGGTGGCGCCGACCCTGAAGGCAAGCAGCCCACCGGGAATCTTCAAGGTGAATGGCCAATCTGCCCCTGATTTGCTTTGATGTAATCTAGCGTTGCCTAGAGTTTATCTATGGAAATTGGCAAAGTATTGATTATACCGCCACACGGTATACAATGTATGGCAGTATAATGTCGGGGCGGGTGTTCTGTGTCTGTCAGGCAGGTGACCAGATCAGCCCCCATTAGGTAGGGAATAATTACTAGGGCAAAATAGGAGAACAATCCATGCTGCCAGACACAAGCGCATCGGTCATCAGTGTCCTTCTGCCACCTCACAAAAGGACCAATCACCACTAGATGTGGATCTCCCCACAAGACGTGGTAAGATCCACCCATTTATTTCACTTATTTTGTGACTTATAGCTAGTGGTGCTACTGTCAGAGTGTAATTGTTGTCTCACAAAAACGTGGTGTTATTTAAAGATACCCAGTTCACATAATTTACTTCTATGGAAAATGGCAAATATATTTCATAATGTAATTGTGCAGTGTACTCAAGTTGTGTGCAGTAGGTGTTTCTGGGTGATGTAGTGCAATATACACTAACCTGGTACAGCTGACTCTCTGCAAGGGCAGGTATAGGTAGAAATAGTTCGTGACGCCAGTGCCAAGTAAACGGTGGCACGCCGTTTGCGGATGCAGGAATAAATTGAGGAAACGTAGTCTTAAAACAGAACTCCAACTTTAGTAGTTTTCCAAGCAGAGACAATATAGGAAATGCAGTTCCTAAGCATACAGTTTATTTTGCAATTCGGTCGATGCAGGCAATTCAGTTATAGCAGGGTAATTACAGAGTGTTGAACACAGGACTTGCAGCACAGGAGCTTGCACTCTAATTCTGTCTGATCCTGGAATACAGCAATTCTTCACCAAGGCCCATTAACCTAATTCTGGCTTTATATCCTTGGCTATGGCTTTAATAAGTACCTCCTCTGTCTTTCTGAGTACCTCTTGCTTTCCTGATCTTTGCCTCTGTCTCTCTCAGGTTCTGAAAGGTTCCTCAGGCTCTTAGTCTAAGGTATTCCTGCTTCTGCATATGGGAATTCAGGAGGGAATCTTCTCCTGAACAACAGGCTTCAGGCCTGGACTTGTCTCGGACATTGTCTAATCTCCAACTGTAGATTACAGATACTAGACTCCGTCTGCCTTGCACTTCCCTGTCTGGCCTTATATAAACTAGGGCTCCCTAGCTCCCTCTAGCGACTAGAAGCTGGAATGACACCCCTGCAGGCCTGTACATGCAAGTTTCACAGCAACAGGGAAACACATAGCATTGCATTACATGACATTTTATAAAACTGACATATACCAACTTCCCCATAATTAGGAGGGACGACAGCACACCAAGTGACACTTTGGTAGTGACGGGTATTACAGTTCCCGTACACTACATACCCCACTGCTTTAAGCTGAGTACGACCTTGTACTCCATCATGGGTCGCCCAACTTGAATCTCTACCTGAAACAGAAAATAGAGACATGCAGGCATACATACATGTAATTCATCCGCATTTACATTTACATCAGGTCCAATTGGCAAAAGTGAAGGGTAGTGACAAGGGGCGTCGTTCTCTTCTCTCAGGATAATGAATGGAACGGGGGCGCTGACCTGGCACAGCGTAACATTATAACCAGGATAGTCCATGACAATGAATAAGTCCATGATAAAACAGTAGAAAACGGTATAAAAGTTCTTGGAGGCTCAAATAACAAACATGAGTCCGTACCCAGGTTATTTCTCATTAAATCACAGAGGCTCTCATGCGGTGGAGTCCATCCCTGGGCACAATACTTTTAAAAGAGTAAGAATCTCAAAGGCTCAGGTACTTTTGAGTCTGTCTCCGGGCACGGTTCCTTAGTATGAAGTTGCACAACAAACGGACAGCAAAGACAAGTGCTGTAATACCCCTGATCAACCTGAAAAGGGGGTGAAGGGTAAAGGTGCAACTAAGGAACAGGCACAACTTGGCGTGGGGTAACAAAAGCAGGCAGGAGGTCCTGGAAACAAACGTGGCCTTGCTGACTTTGTAATTTCAGTGGTCAACACCTACCACTGAGCCGTGGACAAACTGGCAGCCGCAACAAAGGACCAGAAACATAGGACTCCTGTCCTGAAAGGGTTAACATCACTTCTGATGAAATCAATCAAAGGCCTAGCAGGCTGATTCACAGTGAAATATTGTAATCACTTGGCTCCGCTGGCAAGTATCGTCTGTAGTAGTCCTCTACAGGAGGATGGGCCCACATAACAGTGTCAGGGGGCAGCTGTAGGGTAAAGGGGCCCCTAATAGGTATTGGCCCATTAGGCCTAGGGGTGAACCCTCTGATGGACCGTGCCGGCCCTGGCATGATCACTGCAGGGTGTGACGTGCTTGGCACCGCCGCAGCAAGCGGTCCGGTGCTCTGGGTGCAGCAGTTTACGGCAATCGCGGGTCCGGTCTGGGGCACTGACGGAGCGGTGGCAACCGAAGGCGGTCTACGGGCGGTGACAGGCACCCTTACCTCATCCTTCCTCGGCGGTGTCTGGATCCTGGCGGTGTACTTCTTGCGCAACTCCCGCAACCTCTCCTCCAGCCGGACGATCTGCTCACCGATGCTCTCTGTGTCGGAGTCGCTGTCCTCTGCTGGCGCCGCCGGCGCAGGTACAGTCACCGATGACGCGGACACGGCCTCTGCAGGTTCTGGCGATGCGTCTGGTCTCCGTCCCATCCGGATGTTCTGGAAGGTAGCACTAAGTCCTCTTAACTGCTCCAGCTCAGATATTGTCTTCTCCCGACGAGGCAGCTCGGGGGAAGGGTAAGGGCTCACCCATTTTTCCAACACGGTTGGCTGCCAGAAGACGTTTGGGCCCAATGAAGGAAGCTCCCGCTCCTGAAAGGCGTGATGGGCCGGCTCTGGAGAGCGTTCCGGTTCCCGCTCGCAGCCAGAGTAGTCTTCTCTTTCTTCTGCCTCCCAGTCCTCAGGTGCTCGCTTGGGACGGGTCACAGCAGTCGCATAAGGGCCTCGTAGGCTCTCGGCAGGGGTGTACTCCACTTCCTCTCCCTCGCGGAGGCTGTGTTGGTACGAAGGGAGGTAGTCTCTTTTGACAGACCTTCGATTAACATAGAGGTCTCTGCCAGTTAGATAGTCCTGAATAAACCCGTAGCCACAGGGTTTGTCAAACGATAGCACCATTCCCTTTCTCCTTTCCAGGCGGGGTTGGGTGTGCGTATGCTTCTCATGTATGGTCTTGGTTAGTTCCTCATAGACGATTTTAGTCTTTGTATTCCGCTTTATAGCGGCCTCTCGGATCTCCGCCATCAGGGAAGACCATTTGAAAGATGGCTGGAAAAAGTCCCTCCACGAGCCATAGTAGGGCTCGGGTTCTTTCTCCCTTGGGCGGCAGGCGGGTTGCTCCGGTCCCGGAGCGTAGGCCGGTGGAGCCTCCTCTAGCTCTACACCGATGTCAGTCATCTTTTCAATTTCAGGTGCGGACGCTGCAGCAACACTCTGCTCACAATCCAACATGCTCGATCCTTCTGAGGAGAGCGATAGGGTCGCGTCAATTAGAGTAGCCAGCTCCTCCCATTGCACTGGGAGGCCGCCCCCCAGGTATTCTAGTATAGGGAAGGCGGTGTCCATGCTGGCAGACATGCAAATGTCCAGATAAGCCGTGGCGCCTGCCCTTGACCTTCTTCCCGCTTTTTCCTCAGAAAGGCGCCAATTTTTCCCGCCTTTTCGGGATGAAGGTGACGCAGCAGTAAATTCAGCAAGCTCAGCGGCCATCTTTAGGTACAAACGCTGTCTATTCACTGACGGCAAGCAGGAATGTTTAAAGTCCACAAAACCACACTCCAATGCGGCGATTTTCTTCCTCTGTGCAGCGCAATACTGCACAGCGCTTTTTAGAGGTTTTTGGAACACTTTGGGTATGATTTTCAGTCCACAAAGTCCACTTGAATAAAACAGGCAAATTGTCACTTTGGTCACAGGGCAACGGTATAAGGCACAAAGTTCACGCTTCTTGCACTAGAAAGCGTGCGTATCCTGTTCGTGACGCCAAAAGAGAGGTGCAGTGTACTCAAGTTGTGTGCAGTAGGTGTTTCTGGGTGATGTAGTGCAATATACACTAACCTGGTACAGCTGACTCTCTGCAAGGGCAGGTATAGGTAGAAATAGTTCGTGACGCCAGTGCCAAGTAAACGGTGGCACGCCGTTTGCGGATGCAGGAATAAATTGAGGAAACGTAGTCTTAAAACAGAACTCCAACTTTAGTAGTTTTCCAAGCAGAGACAATATAGGAAATGCAGTTCCTAAGCATACAGTTGATTTTGCAATTCGGTCGATGCAGGCAATTCAGTTATAGCAGGGTAATTACAGAGTGTTGAACACAGGACTTGCAGCACAGGAGCTTGCACTCTAATTCTGTCTGATCCTGGAATACAGCAATTCTTCACCAAGGCCCATTAACCTAATTCTGGCTTTATATCCTTGGCTATAGCTTTAATAAGTACATCCTCTGTCTTTCTGAGTACCTCTTGCTTTCCTGATCTTTGCCTCTGTCTCTCTCAGCTTCTGAAAGGTTCCTCAGGCTCTTAGTCTAAGGTATTCCTGCTTCTGCATATGGGAATTCAGGAGGGAATCTTCTCCTGAACAACAGGCTTCAGGCCTGGACTTGTCTCGGACATTGTCTAATCTCCAACTGTAGATTACAGATACTAGACTCCGTCTGCCTTGCACTTCCCTGTCTGGCCTTATATAAACTAGGGCTCCCTAGCTCCCTCTAGCGACTAGAAGCTGGAATGACACCCCTGCAGGCCTGTACATGCAAGTTTCACAGCAACAGGGAAACACATAGCATTGCATTACATGACATTTTATAAAACTGACATATACCAACTTCCCCCATAATTAGGAGGGACGACAGCACACCAAGTGACACTTTGGTAGTGACGGGTATTACAGTTCCCGTACACTACAATTGATTATGAAATATTTAAAGGGGTTGTATCACTTCAGTAAGTGGCATTTATCATAGATCATCGTTTCCATGGTTAAGACCATCCTGCAATCCAGCAGTGGTGGCCTTGCTTGCACACTATAGCAAAAAAGCACCGGCCAATGTGAGCTATAATGGTCTCGGCCACTAGAGAGGCCGGCACTTTTTCCTATAGTGTGCAAGCACGACCACCGCTGATGGATTGCAGGGTGGTTTGTAACCATGGAAACGAGCCGTGTATAATGTGATGGAAAAATGAATCCAGCCAGCAAAGGAGGCAATATGGACAATCACAATACATTAGTAAGTGACTTGTATTAACTTTATCTACATGATAAAAGCCACTTGCTGAAGTGAGACAACCCCTTTAAGTGACATTGGCCTTAGGGCTCATGCACACGACCGTATGTATTTTGCGGTCCGCAAAAAATACGGATGACGCCCGTGTGCATTCCGTATTTTGCGGAAAGGAACATCTGGCCCCTAATAGAGCAGTACTATCCTTGTCCGTAATGCGGACAATAATAGGACATGTTCTATATATTTGCGGAACGGACATAAGCAAATTGAATACACACGGAGTAACTTCAGTTTTTTATTTGCGGACCCTGTACTCGGTCGCTCTGTACAGTATTGAAATGAAGTTGTATGCGAATCAACTTTGGATGTTTCATCCGAAGTCGATTCGCTCATCCCTAGTGAAAATGCTCCCCAAGAGCATCCCTAGTAGAAGCAAAGCCCTCCTGTTTGGGCATTTTGGGACATGGTCAATACTAATGTTCTTAATTTTTTTATTTTTAATATGGGGAAAGGGGGTGAATTTTTATATTTATTATTTTTAAAAAACTTTTTAAATCTTTAACCCCTAGGGGATTTTAACATGCTATCATCTGATCACTTCTCTTAAAGATTTAGCCTATGGGTGATTCACTGTGTTCCTACAGACAGGACTCCATTGGACCATAGATGTGTCAGGCCTCGGTCCCTTCAGACGGTACGAGGCTGCCATAGCAACCTAACTGCTCCCTCATTCTCAGTGCAGGGGAGCCATTTAGTTCCCAGGGAAAGAATGCCCAGAGGCTCTGGTCGCAATTGACCACAGCATCTGAGGGGTTAAATGTCTGGATATTGCCTTTGGGTGTCTCCTCTGTAAAAAAAAAAGCAGGCATCCGGCAGCTATAAAACCTGCTCAGCTTCTGAGTTGGTGTGATGCCTAAAAACAATCTGTCAGCAGATTTCTCCCTATGATACTGGCTGACCTGTTACATGTGCACTTGGCAGCTGAAGGCATCTGTGTTGGTCCCATGTTCATATGTGCCCGCATTGCTGAGAAAAATTATGCCTGGCCCTGTGAATCAAAGTGCTGAGGGCATGGCAGTTGCAGAGAGAGCAGAGCCTCTACATGTAACGGCAATGCCCCTGTTGCTCTGAGAGGCTCATTTGCATATAGTAAAACATCATTTGTCTCAGCAATGCCGGCACATAGGAACATGAGACCAACACGGATGACTTCAGCTGCCAAGTGTACATGTAACAGGTCAGCCAGTTTCTTAAGTACAAATCTGTTAAAAGATGCCCTTTAAACCCCAGACATGTACGGCAGAGGTCATGAAGGGGTTAAAACACTTTACACTGGGTTCACCCTGCTTTTTAGCCTTCTGCCAGATGGAAAGCCCTGAACATGGCTAAAAGCAGGGTGAAGATATAGATAAACTACACCAGCAGGAAAAAATGTATTCACTGGGAACCTGGACTGGAGACTGAAGGCAGTATTTGGTCACTGGTTAGTCTGGACAGCAAGGCAAGACCAAGGACACTGATGGACATGGACCTAGTGGTGTAGCTATAAGGGTCGCAGTTGCGACCGGGCCCCTAAGCCAGTGGTACTGTACTTTTCCCTTTATAAGATGCAGTGCATCTTATAAAGGGAATACTAGTGATTGCTTCCATAATAGAAGAGCTCACTAGTATGCAGGAGGAGGAGGCGGGGGTGAAGCAATGTGAGCGCTGTACTTACCCCTCCTCCTGCTTACTCTTCTCAGGTCCTGCGCTGCTGTGTCCTGGCTGCCTGCAGCGTCAGGACGTACAGAGCGCACTCTGACCTGACGCTGCAGTATTTTACAGTCTGATCTGAGGTCTGATATGGAGGTCTTATTGGGGGTCTGGAGAGGTTTAATGGGGAGTCTGGGGGTCTGAAGTTGTCTGACTGGGGGTCTGGAGAGGTCTCACAGGGGGTCTGGAGAGGTCTAATGGGGGTTCTGGAGGTCTCATTGGAGGTCTGGAGTGGTCTCACTGGGGGGTCTGGAGTGGTCTGACTGGGGGGTCTGGAGATCTGACTGGGGGTCTGAAGAGGTCTAATGGAAGGTCTAAAGGTCTGAATGGGGGTCTGGAGAGGTCTAATGGGGGGTCTGAAGTTGTCTGACTGGGGGTCTGGAGAGGTCTCACAGGGGGTCTGGAGAGGTCTAATGGGTGTTCTGGAGGTCTCATTGGAGGTCTGGAGTGGTCTCACTGGGGAGTCTGGAGTGGTCTCACTGGGAGGTCTGGAGGTCTGGCTGTGGGTCTGAAGAGGTCTAATGGAAGGTCTAAAGGTCTGATTGGGGGTCTGGAGAGGTCTAATGGGGGGTCTGAAGTTGTCTGACTGGGGGTCTGGAGAGGTCTCACAGGGGGTCTGGAGAGGTCTAATGGGTGTTCTGGAGGTCTCATTGGAGGTCTGGAGTGGTCTCACTGGGGAGTCTGGAGTGGTCTCACTGGGAGGTCTGGAGGTCTGGCTGGGGGTCTGAAGAGGTCTAATGGAAGGTCTAAAGGTCTGATTGGGGGTCTGGAGAGGTCTAATGGGGGGTCTGAAGGTCTGATTGGGGGTCTGGAGAGGTCTAATGGGGGTTCTGACTGGGGTTCTGGAGAGGTCTAATGGGGGTATAGACATTTGATTGGGGGTCTGGAGAGGTCTAATGGGGGGTCTGGAGGTCTAATGGGGGGTCTGGAGGTCTCATTGGGGGTCTGGAGTGGTCTCACTGGGGGGTCTGGAGGTATTACTGGGGGTCTGGAGAGGTTTAATGGGGGGTCTAAAGGTCTGAATGGGGGTCTGGAGAGGTCTAATGGGGGTATAGACATCTGATTGGGGGTCTGGAGAGGTCTAAAGGGGGTATAGACATCTGATTGGGGTCTGGAGAGGTCTAATGGGGGGTCTGGAGGTCTGAATGGGGGTCTGGAGAGGTCTAATGGGGGGTCTGGAGGTCTGAATGGGGGTCTGGAGAGGTCTAATGGGGGTCTGGATGTCTGACTGGGGGTCTGGAGAGGTCTAATGGGGTATAGACATCTGATTTGGGTCTAGAGGTCGAATGGGGGTCTTATCTGAGGTCTGATATTGGGTCGGGGTCTTACATGGAGGTCTAATGGGGGGGTCTGATCTGAGGTCTGACATAGAGTTCTAAAGGGGGTTTGGTCTGAGATGGGGGGTCTCATTTAGGGTTTTATATGGGGGTCTGATCTGAAAGGGAAAGTTGCGGAACGGATCCGGACCCATTTTGAGGACGTGTGAATGGACCCTCATAGAAATTGCATGCTGGGCAAGTTACAACTCTGACTGGAGGGAAGTGGTTAGGTGTAGAATTTGGCATTGGGATGGGGACGGGTGCTGTTTCAAATTTTCACGAAGGCTATGTGCTTCTTTGCCCCTGGCCACGGAGCACAGAGGGAAGGGGGGGCCCAAGCTGAACTCTTACACCAGGGCCTATGAGCCTTTAGCTACGCCCCTCAAATTCACTTAATTCTTCTTCAGTACCTCAGCTGGCGGAGTGGCTCCAGACTTCTCCATTTCTGATTTGCTCACTAATGGTGGCAGCGGAGGGTCAAGAAGATTGTGCCACATAGTCTATGGGAGAGGAAAAGGACAAATGGAGCACTCAGCATCTGAGAGAGAGAGTGGGGCAGATGCTGCCATGGCTGTGAGTGCAAGCTGCCTCCCACTCCAGTGAAGCACAGAATAGCTAGCTAGGCAGTTTGAACAGAGAATCCTGACCTGACAATTAGCAGCAATAGTGGCACATAGTTTTTTTGCTGATGCCTGACAGCAGCACCAACAGCACCACTTTCTGCAGTTTACTGAGTGCTGCCGATCAGCTCCTCTGACACATGCAGGGGCAGCAGCCAGCAGCTCCCCTTCATGTTGGTGGCTCCAAAGCCCGGCCATCGCTGTATATTGCCACCACTCTCACTTTTCCTCTAGGTGGAGCTGACAGAGGCAATCACCTCACATTGCCTCATTACTGGTGCGCCCCTCGATCTGAAGCTTTCAGCATTAATTAATGCTATGGCATCCGATACTTATGCAGCTGGTCGGTGGTAGAAAGTGCCCTACTGTATTCAATTGTAGGATAATACAGTCGAATAATGCAGTTGGACTGGGGTATTTGGTTCTGTCGGGCGGAATTTTGTGCTGCACTACAGCATTGCTGGCCCCGCCTGCTTATATTGGCCCTTCCTTCTGTCAATTTGGACTTGCTACAAAATGGGGCTACTTTTAGTTTTTTTTTTCCAGGGTCACTTTAAGTCCCCAGGCTTTCCCTGGTCCAGAAAGATGCAGCATGTGTGCCATTTTCACCATCTTATAAAACAATGTATCTTTCCACTGTTGGCAGTTTTCTATTGATGATGAGAGAAGATTCGTTTTATACTTTCTTTCTACTTCTCACTTTGCAGCAAACAATGCGACAGAAAAGTTTCAAGTTAAATGAGATTATAGCTCTTTAATGATAAATTTGTTTTAATAATTGTGTAGGCAGCAAATTTATACATCTGAAAATAATAATACTGGGAAATAGCGCAACTGATTATCGCACAGAGAGGCAGTAGATGCAAATGTGGTCAGGTAAATATTAATTTTTCTTATATTAAATAAGAAAAAAAATACAGCTCATATGCATTACCTGTCATACTACAGGTTTCTCAAATATATTCTATCTCAAAGTAATAAAAAATGTATTCCCTCAAGGCCTTTAATATTATTCTTTCTATTTTAGGTATATTTCCAGTATCATTGCCATAACTATTTAATCCTTAATTTAAGTTATTGACTGAATCGTCCAATTTGAAAACGTACAGATGAAAAAGGCAAGAAAAGAAATATTCGCTGGAATAACAATTTTACATGTGTGTTTCATTTATTTTTAGCCGATTGTTAAACCTTATTCCTGTATTTAATACATAATAACATGGGATCACATTTATTAAGACCGGTGTTTTAGAGGCCGGTCTTAATAAACCACTAAGCTGGCGGTGTTTCCACCAAAACTATGTAGAGGCGCCAGCCTCTTCAAAACTTCGGCGGATCCTCCGCCAGTTCTAAATGTAAGACTGATCAAAAAGAACAGGCATAAAAAATTGGAAAATGAGACGTCCATGCCGACCCGTCCCCTTCCCCACCACGCCCACTTTTTTAGACCTGGCTTGAGCGGGGAGAAGTCGCAGAATCTGCGCCTGAAATATGCGTAATATAGGCGTATTTTAGCTTAATAAATTACCCCCATAGTTTGTAAGTCTGAAAAAAAGACATCTGTCCATCCAGTTCAGCCTGTTATCCTGCAAGTTGATCCAGAGGAAGGCAAAAAAAAAACTTGTGAGGTAGAAGCCATCCGGTCCTGGCAATTTGTCTATTTTAATCTTTTTAAGACGCTTCTGTACTTCTACCTGGGTCAGACAGGGCACTTTTAATGGGAAATTTAAAATTACATTCTGCATTTCATCTGACAGTCTATTTTCCTCGGTAAATACAGTGGAGAGAAAAAAAAATGAATAGCTTTGCTTTCTCCTCATCGCTCTCTCCAACTCCCCCCTCATAACTATATAAAGGGCCGACACCTTCAGATTTATATCTTTTACTATTAATATCACTGAAAAACACTTTAGGGTTAGTTTTACTCTCTTTGGCAATGAATCTCTTTGTCTCCAGTTTGGTACTGATAGATTAAAATTGTTGGTCAATTCTTACCAGAATTTTCTAAATGTTCCTAAAGCACTTGAGTCCGTGTACTGTTACACAATTTATTTTTATTTAATAGAGAATGGTGCAACGAGCAAATTTCTAAATCACTTCCTTTAAAAAATATGCCTACATCCACCTGAAAAAAAGCTTTAAAGTCATGGGCACTAGGGGTATCACTTTAACCTAAGTTGTAGTCCACTGTCTGTTGTCAGGCAAGATCCGTCCATGGAATCAGAGACTTAGAAGATGGCTAAGAGGATATGGTGGCATGTCAGAGCTAACTGAGATTGTGAGTCTGATAAAATAACTGTTTCTACACAGCTTCTGAACATCACAGGAGCCTCCAGCCTTTCTGTAAGTATGATTTATCTCTCCATATTTGTTCTATGAACTCTGGAGATGGAAACGAACATAGTGCGAAGTAAAAGAAAGGATGTCATAGCAATACAGTGCTTGAAGAAGGGAGATGCCCCCTGCTTCTGAATAAAATGCATCTAGATGTGCAGCTTAGCCAGGCTATGAGCTGAACGCTGCGATTGGCCAGCGCTACAGCATAGGAGAATGAGATGCCGGCAGGTTCCCCTGGGTGGAGCCTAACTATGAACATACCGGAGGCTATAACCGGAGAACGGAGCGGCGCCCGGGGATAACAGTAAGTGCAGGGGGATCCCTGGGCGCCGCTCTACACGTCTATATAGTCAGTTTAGATACTTTATTCGGGTGAAAGGTCTTCTTTAAACAGGAAATAATATGGCTGAAAAAAACATCAGGGAGATCCAAACATAACTGTTCCTTCACAGTTATGATTGTACAAAGAAACACAGCCATTAGGAAAACTTTTGAAAGTTCTTTTGAAAACCCAGGTATGCTTTAAAGTGTCACTATCAGCTGTACATCATTTCTGGTTATAATACCTCCAGCTGCCAGGTCCATAGCTGATGTAACCAGTGTGGAGCAGCTGCCAGGGTCATAGTAACCGAGATGGCTGCAGTCACGTGATTTTACTCATGTGACAAAATCATCTTCTGTGCAAGCACAGAACAGTAGTTGAACTGGTCTAATGCCTGCACAGATGATGACAGCCAGAAAAGAAGTAACGTGAATAAATGAAATTACCACCACCATCTTGATTGCCATGGACAGGGCAGCAGTGGCTTGGCACTTTTTACATAAGCCATGGATATCCCGCCCGGGGTCTTCTAACCAGCAATGAGATGAGAGAAACATTTATTTATGGCTGCTAGTGACACTTTATGCCCTTTAGGAGGTAAGAATTGCCCAATCCCTTTAATCATTCATATGTCTGGATTTCAGCACTATTTCATAATGCATTCCTACGGGATTGTGTAAAATCATTACAGTCCAGAATTGACAATTTGATAATGAGATCTAAAGCTCTACAATCTTCCTTGTTTTCACCAAGGACCTCACAAAGAGTCAAGTGCTCTGGTTTGCTGCAGACAATCAGTCATTAGATCATGGTCTGTGAGAGTCCCTACTTTAAGGAAGTCTATCATAGGGATATTCACTGTTATACCAGGCATTGTAGGGCTAGCTCAGCTGAATGTAATTATACTTTTAACTTATTGTCTCATTCTGGAGGAAAATGTATTTTAATCCATATACAAATGAGCAGTTAAGTTCTCTGAGGACAGGCCCAAGCTGCTCTGTGTACCCTTGCTCCTGTAGCTTCCTCTGCCACGCCATCTGTCAACTCCTGGAGTGGCAACGTTCCTTCCTTGCAGGCTGAGACCTGTTTCCTTCTGGCAATGCTCTTTGCCCATAGCATGCATGCACGCTTTTTCCAACTCTTAAAGGGCCAGCATGCACATGCACCCAAATCTTCCCTAGTCAGTGACTGGTTACCCTAGGGTACTTCAGACACCTTCCTCTGTGGGAGGTTGCCTGAGAAATAGATTCTAGATTGCTAGTTTCTTGCCAAGGTGTGCAGTTTGTTCATTTGCATGCTCCGTGTATCAACCTCTGCCTAACTTCTTGAATTGACCCTTACCTGCCTGACCTGAGCCCTGCCTATTCTCCCTTATGACCCTGTGCTGCCAACCCTGACCTCATTGTTTATTGTATTGTTTTTACTCTGTCTGCCCTGACCTTGGTCTGTCCCTGACTACGGTTTAGCCTGATCCCTCCATACTCTGCACCAGTGTCTCTTGAATGCTGTTGGTCACCAGTCACTTGAAAAGAGATTGATAGTTCCCCTGGTGTGGAGTCCAAATCCCTGTACAGAGGTTAAAGGGTGAAGACCTTGGAGCCACTTAGATAACACTATTAGGAGTAGCCTCAAGTCAAATCTGTTCATTTGACACATTGGATCCACTTCATCTTGCCCAGCCCTATCAATCAGGAAGGAATGGGAGAGGCTGGCATAGAAAGCGGAAGGAGAAAGGGTACAAAGAGTCCCATGGACCCAACTTCTTGATTGCATATTGATTAAAAGTACTTTTTCTCCAGGATGCATGCACATTAATGTTGCTAAGTTAAAGGCATTATTATATTCAGATGAGACATTGTGCCTGGTTTAACAGTAAATTTCCTGGTGAAATCTCCCTTTATGTGGCAGCTGGAGCAAGGAATTAAAAATTAGATATAACTTATCAAGATTATGAATGTATCATCTAGCTAAAAAAGGACTAGAAGTGACACTACAGATACAAGTTTAAAATTTTGACCATAATGGACTGCTGTCCATGGCCTGATAACAGGTGACAGGTGGGAAAGAGCATGACTTTCTGGATCAGTTGGTAAATTTGGAGGTAGGGTAGCCTCCTTTATTCTGGGCTAAATCTAAATTTTACTGTTAGAAGGAAACAATGAACAATCTTGGTTGGGACACCAGATGGAAAGTCCACCAAAGTTTTACTAATAACTCCTTGAGAACCAGAGAGAAATAGCCAGATCCAGTTAAAGCTTTATCACATCTGAATTAGAGACTTCATTTGTAGCCTCTGTCATATATTTCATGTCGAAGGATGCCAAATTGGAACCCAGTGGACCCCATTATAAGTCAATAGGGTCCGTGGGGCTGCTGGGTCCATTGTGCAATGTATCCATATCATCGTTAATTACATTTTTTGGTCCTGTGACAGAACAGAAAAAATACATTTCCAATGCAATCTAAAAGGTTCACCAGTAAGTGTAGAATATTTCATGTGAGCCAATGAATAACAGCTATGTTGTAGGAGATGTATGTAGATCTACCAAGAATGGACACATCCAGAGCAAGTGGGGCATACAAGGTGTAATATGTGTATCAAAAATAGGATAAATATAAAAATAAATGTGATGTTAATGGTGGCACCTAGTAAAAGACAATGCACTCATGAGTGCCAGAATTAATTTTAGAGCCCAGTTAAGAAAACTGATCACATTTCCCACTCAGCTTTCATTTTCAGTACTCTGGACAGCAGCGCATGCCTTGCACTGCTTTACTAACCTTGAACATACACTTCTCACAAAAAGTTAGGGATATTTGGCTTGTGGGTAAAATTTCAGGATGAACCTAAAATGCACTCTAACCTTTACAGGTGAACCTAATGTGATCTTCTTTGAACTTTTGAATGAACATGTCCAACTGTTCAATGTTTCAGTACGTTTTGCACAACTTGCTGTTTTCTAACAATACATTTCCTGGTTCAAATTTATACAGTCCTCCTCATCATACTGTTCACATTTTGACATCATGAGACCAAGACGACACCTTACAATTGATCAACAGTACCTCACAATTGCGAGGCTTCAAGCAGGATGTTTTCACACGGAAGTGGCCACTGAGTTTAGAGTGTCACAGAGTGTCATCAGCAGGTTGCAACAGAGATAAAGAGAGACTGGAAGAATCACAGAAAGGCATAGAAGTAGACGTCCTTTGGCCACATTCCATACAGATGACTGCTTCATTGTGAACAATGCCCTGCAGAACCGGATGATAAATGCCACACAACTCCAGACACATTTAATGGAGGTGAAAGGCACCCAAGTGCCATTCACAATCATTTACATCAGCATCGTCTGCATGCTAGACGACCAGCAAGGGTACCTGGCCACAGGCGTCATCGACTTGCATGGGCCAGGGAGCATCTACTCTGGACAAGGGACCAGTGGGCTTCAGTGCTGTTCACTGATGAAAGTAAATTCCTGCTGAGCACAAATGATCGCCACCAAGGATGTTGGAGATTAGTGATGAGCGGGAGGTGCCATATTCGATTTCGCAATATTTCGCGAATATTCGATTGAATATTCGTCTTATATTCATTGAAATCGAATATTCGTCATTATTCTATTTATCGCGAATAATATGCGATTTAATTATTCGCGTTTTGCGATTTTTTTTTAACTGTATAAGCAACATTCCTATTGGTTGGATATGGCTATGGCTAATATGTGCATTTTACGAATATTCACTATATTGCTATAACTTAGTTTTTTAGAATATTACGAATATTCTAAAAAACAAAGTTATAGCAATATAGCGAATATTCGTAAAATACACATATAGACTGCAATTTAGCTAATATAGTGCTATAGTATTTTTTTTTATAGTGTAAATTTTTTCCAAAACTAAAGTTCAGAAGAGACAAGAAAAATGAGACTATAAAAAAAAAAAAAATTTATAGCACTATATTAGCTAAATTACAGTCTATATGTGTATTTTACGAATATTTGCTATGTTGCTATAACTTTGTTTTTTTAGAATATGACGAATATTCTAAAAAACAAAGTTATAGCAATATAGCGAATATATTCGTTATTTAGAATATTCTTATTTTTTTTTTCAATGTATTCTGTTATTCCACTTTGGCATACTGCTCCCCGACAAGCGTCCCTGTCACCATGGGAATGCCTGTGGGTTAGAATATACCATCGGATCTGAGTTTTCATGATCTCAGGAAAAACTCAGATCCGATGGTATTTTCTTACCCACAGGCGTTCCCATGGTGACGGGGACGCTTGTCTGGGAGAAGTATGCGAACAACTGTACAGATAGGAAAAAATAATGCGAATATTCTAAATAACGAATATATTCACTATATTGCTATATATTAGTTTTTTAGAGTATTCGTCATTTTTTTTCCATATGAAAACATGATTCCTTCCTGCTTAAGTTGCTTGTGGGCCAATGACTCATTGACCCACAAGAAAGAAGCAGGGAGGAATAATGTTTTCAGATGCTAAAAAATGACAAATATTCGAAATAGAGAATATATAGCACTATATTCTAAATATTTGCGAATTAGCAACGTTGCGATATTCGCGATTAATATTCGCTATTCGAGCTCAACACTATTGGAGATGGCAAGGAGAGCGCTATGCATCAGCCACTGTTTGCCTTTGGTGGTGGTGGTGTTACAGTGTGGGCAGATGTGTCTAGTCAATATAAAACTGCCCTAGACTTTCTGAATGGTACCATCACAAGCCCATACTACTTGAATAACATCATTTATCTAGTCATTGTGCCTCTGGATGAATAACACAGGCCCAATTTCATCTTCATGGACGACAACGCACCAACTCATCGAGGTCACATCATTAGGGAATGGCTGCTGGACACTGGGGTACTTCAAATGGAGTGGCCTGCAGCTTCTCCAGATCTTAATCCCATTGAAAACATATGGGATCAGCTGAGTCGCAGTGTAGAGGCTCGCAACTCTGTACCCCAGAACCTCAATGACCTGAGGGCTGCCCTTCAAGAAGAGTAGGATGCCATACCTTTGCAGACAATAAGATGACTTGTGAACAGCATGAGACGTCATTGTCAAGCTGTAATTGATGCTCAAGGCCACACGACAAGTTATTGATACACTGACATTTTTGTGGGGGTATAACCACCACTGTTGGCTTTTGTTTCAATAAATTGTTTGAGATGAGGAAATCACTGTTGCATGCTTCTACTTAAATGCCATACCTTCATAATAAAATATCACTGTAGTGTGAACTTTTTAAGTTTTCTATAAATTTCACTCGAAAGCCAAATATTCCTAACTTTTTGTGAGTAGTGTATATCTGTCATTATTATTATTATTGCCACAGATAAAACCACTTTTATTGCATTATGTGCTTGAGACCTATGATCTTATAATGGATTGAGCCTAAAGAGCTTCATGGCATCTGTATGAAACCATACATGGTGACTTACATCATATGTCTGGAAGTTAAAAGTCCTGCCACTTTGTCTTGCCTCATTATTGTTGTAAGGAATATGATATTTGCAGAATATACCGATATGTCAGTAAAGACCTGAAAAAAGAACCCTTAGTCGTTCTACTCTAATATTTAAGAAAAAGTCACTTTCCATATTTTACTCTTCTCATTAAATCTTTTCCTGCTGCAGGTACCCACAGTACATTGATCTGTAACATTTTGAAAGCCTCTTTAGCATCAACAGGGTTAAGACAAATTATGCAGCCTCTGAGCAGCGGATGCCAGCGGGAGAATTTGGCATATCATTAAGGTGCCTCCTGCTTTATGAACATGTAGTAACTGTGGCTGCAGTGGGAATTATTTGCATAAATTCAAATGACCCTGCTAAATGCGTGTAGAGTGATGTGTCTGATACCTAGGGTAGACCAAAGCGGTTATAAAAGGTAAGCTAATAACTGTGCACTGACCTGTTTACTTGGCTGTAGCTGTAAGAATGTGAAACACATAGGAACAATCATTTGAACGGGTTGGCTACTTTCTGGTTACTGTTGATCAATGTGCATGTAAGATGATTATATGACACTTTCTAATATAGTCTTTGTTGGAATTCTGCATAATTTTCTATATGTTATAAGGTATGTTCCCTTGTTGGCCAAGTCATTTGTGCTGTCCACATGGAGATCCTGTCCATAACATGGCAGCTGATAAAAGTTCATGTAATCCTGAATTATCGCTCAGACTCTTCCATTCAAATACACGGCACCTGCCATATTCACCTGAATTGTGGGAGTTGAGCGAGGTACAGGGTGTTTGGAGGAGACTGAGTGATGAGTCTGGTCACATGACCCTCCATCAGTGGACATCTTATGGACAGGACCTCTGTGTGGACAGCACAGAAGATTTGTTCAAAAATGGGACATGGCTTATGAAATTTGGCAAAAGGCAGGGAATATCAACAAAGGCTATATTAGTAAAGGCTATATTGTCATCATACAAACACTTTGGTCACCAGTATCCAAAAAGTGGTCCACTATTTTATAAACGTAACACAAGAAACAGCCTGATGGGATTTCATAGGGTGTAGAACCCCTCAATATTTTTTAATAGTTCAATTTATAAGAACAATAGTATCTGATTTTCACAGATTGGAGGGGGAAATTCGTAATTAATTATTTTAAGCGTAGACACTCTGAGACACTACTGTTTGTAAATGTCCCTTTATGTGTATGAAGGGTTCCTCATGCTCTCCCCAACAGCACATGTTTGCGGAATGAAAGATTAAGCATGATAGATTGAACATATCTATTCCATGTGACTTAAAGGGGTTGTCCGGGTTTAGAGCTGAACCCGGACATACTCCCATTTTCACCCAGGCAGCCCCCCTGACTTGAGCATCGGTGTAGTTCATGCTCCGATGCTCTCTTTTGCCCTGTGCTAAATCGCGCAGGGCAAAGGCATTTTCTGGAATTCCGGTGACGTTATGGCCTCTCCATAGGTCTGCCAGGTGGAGGCTTCCGCCCAGCAGTGAGCCCGGTGACGTCACTGACACTGATTGTCTTTCTTTAGCGCTGCCCTAGCCTGTAAAATGGCTAGGGCAGCGCTAAAGCCTGCCCATCAGAGCCAGTAACGTCACCGAACACACTGCTGGGCAGAACCCTCTGCCCTGCAGTGTGTTATTGTAAATAAAAGAGCCCTTGCCCTGCGCGATCCAATGCTCCGATGATAACATCAGGGGGGCTGCCTGGGTGAAATTATGAATATGTCCAGGTTCAACTCTGAACCCATACAACCCCTTTAAGGCAGGGGGTGTCTGGCTGTGACTTACTCCTCTTTCCAAAATGTATGATAGGTAACAGAAAAAAGAGAGAGATACTAGGGACCTTATGGAGTAGTACGATTTGAACTGTGGTTGTAGATAGCAGAACCTTAAATAGGCAATGTTCTGGGTGGGCATGACACTGTTAGTGATGAGCGAACTTCTTAAAATTCTATTTGGATTTGATTTGGCTGAATCGGTTGGGTGATTCGATTCGGGTCTGAATAAGTTTGACTAGAACTGAAAGTGCTCCAATTCCTCGAAAAGTTTTGGATGACATTCTGGGGTCTCGTAGGACTGTACACAGCTCATTTAAAGCTCTTTAACACCAAGACCGCATTACTATCGGTAAAAGCATGGCTGCTGGTGGTAACAGTTCTTAAAAAACAAAATTCACTGTAGGATTTTTTTAACTTTAAAATCGGTTTAAATTTTTTTTGCATTGTGGCTAGTGTTTTCAGGAAAAATTTGACTCACTGTGAAACTGAATTTCCTTGCACTTCATGGTAATGAATCAATGTTCCCTGAAGTGCCGATAAAAAAAAAAATACATACTCGCCTCATCCATTTGCACACAAAGAGGCCGTCGCGGACCATCTTGATTGAAGATACTGCGCAAAATCTCACACTCGGTGACATACTAGCCAGCGTGATTCACGTCAACGGCCTCTATGCGATCAAATGGATAAGGTATTTTCTTTTACTCTGATTAATCCCTGAAAGGCTTAAATGGTAGCCTCAGATGCCGTGATCAGCGATGAACCCGGCATCTGAGGGGTTCAATGAGGGGGGGAGGAGTGATCGCCGTTCCGTCATTGCGCCTGCTACATACTTACAAAGAAATGTGCTTCATAATGAAGAAATTCGTCACAAAGTGAATTTCTTTTTGAGATTCGGCAAAGCAGCTCAATCAAATTTTCAATAACTTCGCACATCTCTAATTGCCTGCCAGTGTGTATACACACGTGCCACCTGAGGTCATGTGATCCTCCTTTCTCCTTCCTGTCCTCTGATCTGAAAGGTGGTTGATGCCATTTTGGATACTATGCCCAAATTGGCAAAAATTCAGATTTGTATATATATATTTTTTTTTATCCAGGTCAAATTCATTCATTTAGAATCAATTATCTCATCTCTAACGCTGTCCATAACTTAATAGGATACATAGATCTCACTTTCCCTCTATGGATCCTATGTGACAGGAAGGCCCAGGACCATCAGTATCAGCTATAAATTTACAAGGACTCCCCTGTGGATGTGCTCATTGACCTTGATTATGAAGATTTATCATTGATAATCACATTTCAAATGATCTCTCAAGTAAATATTGAAGTTTGTTGTTTGGCTGGTTAAATTGATTATGTCATTCATTTATATAAAGTAGTATAAGCTGTTTGGTTTCAGTAATTGGTTGAGAAGCAACATGTGGTCAGAGCCATGGCACTGGAATCTGCCACTTCTTGGCCAATCAGAGGCATAAGGGCACCATTCAGTGGGTCCAATCGTAAACTCTGAATCATATGATAAAGCACATCCTATAGATGGGGGTCTGTCTGGTGAAAGATGCCCTTTCAGTGCAAACAGAAGTCCTAATACATTAGAGATACTGTAACTAACTAGACAGGTCTCATTGGCAATCTTTAAATAGAGACAGGTTCTATGTACTGTATAGTAGATATGAAAATGAGCTCTTAGCAAGATTTGCCTCTAAATGTAAGGCAGCTATCCGATAAGTCAAAGTTTAAAGTGTAATTGTCATTCTTTTCTTTTTTTTTGTAATGTATAGGGGCAGTAATACTGATCATTTTTATAATATACTGTAATATACTGAAAAATAGCCTTAGCAACGCTCCCTGTCTTGTGATTACTTAACTGCAGAGACGCACTCCACACTGACTGTTATGTAAACAGACAAGGAGCATTGCTAAGGCTATTTTTCTAATAAAAATGTACAATTTCAGTACTTAATGTATATTACAAAAATGTATTACAGCCCCTACACATAAAAAAAAGAATGACAGTTTTTTTGATTGAAAACACCTTTATTACAATCAATCGCAGCACAGGCCATGAGGCAGCACTTAATAAATTACTTACAGTCTTCTTTGCGAACATGGCATTGTTATGTAAAGCACAGGCTAACCTACACTATACATCACACACTTGCATACCTATTCAATCACAGAACCTTCCAACAAAGCATTAAGGGTCCATTCACACATCCGCAATTTCGTTCCGCATTTTGCGGAACGGAATTGCGGACCCATTCATTTCTATGGGTCCGCAATTCCGTTCCCGAAAAAAATAGAAGATGTCCTATTCTTGTCTGCAATTGCGGACAAGAATAGGCATTTTCTATTAAGTGCCGGCGATGTGCGGTCCGCAAAATGCGGAGTGCACATCGCCGATGTCCGCGTTTTGCAGATCCGTGGACCCACAAAACACACACGGACGTGTGAATGGACCCTCAAACAGTGATGAGGGGAGGGGGTGGGAAGGAGGGGGTAGGGAGGGGAAATCACTAGTTATGCTCGAGTCTCCGCCCCGCACGTTTCTTGGCTGCTATGCAGCCAATAAACGTGCAGGTAAGTGCTGCCATTCACTTTAATTCTGTAGCCATGTTGGCGGCTGGCATTACAGTGATTGGCTGTCCGGAATACGTCATCGGGTGCTATATAGCATCCGATAATGCATGTTCGGCTCATTTTTAGTCAGGGAGAGCTGTGCTGAGGAAGGGACAGACAGTGTAGAGAGTGATTTAAGAATATTTTTACCACCAAAACTTTTCAGAGACCAAGAAGTCCTTTTAAGGATTATTGTGTGTGGCAGCAGCAATCTTTATTTTTAGCGCAACCTGCTCTAAATTGCTAAAACTTTACAGACCCAAAAGTCCTTCTAAGGGCTATTGTGTGTGGCAGCAATATCTATTTTTAGTGCATGATGCGCTAAATAGTGTGCAATAGTTTGGCAGCTGCGGACAGTGAGATTAGCTTCGCCACATCTCCTGTGTAAAGTGCGCGCATCCAAAAAATGAAGGTGACATACAGTGTAGTTTTTCCATAGACGGTGTCTGCTGCAGACAGTGACATTAGCTGCGCCACATCTCCTGTGTAAAGTGTGTGCATCCAAAAAATATCTGTGACATCCAGTGTACTTTTTCAATAGACGGTGTCCGCTTCTGACAGTGACATAACCAGTGCCACATCTGCAGTGTAATGTGTGCGCTGAAAAAATGTATCTGTGGCATACAGTGTCCTTTTTCTTTAGACGGTGTCCGCTGCGGTAGTGATATTAGCTGCGCCACTTCTCCAGTGTAAAATGTGCGCTTCCAAAAAATATCTGACATCCAGTGTACTTTGTCCGTAGACGGTGGCCGCTGCGGACAGTGACATTAGCTGCGCCACATCACCAGTGTAAAGTGTGCGCATCCAAAAAATATCTGTGACATACAGTGTACTTTTTCCGTAGACGGTGTCCGCTGCGGACAGTCACATTAGCTGTGCCACATCTCCTGTGTAAAGTGTGCGTATCCAAAAAATATCTGTGACTTCCAGTGTTCTTTGTCAATAGACGGTGTCCTCTTCTGACAGTGATATTACTAGGGCCAGATCTGCAGTGTAACGTGTGCGCTTCAAAAATGTATGTGTGACATACAGTGCACTTTTTTGCTTAGAAGCTGCGGACAGTGACATTACCGGTGGTACCTCTCCTGTATGACGTTTCCTGATCCTAAAAACCTGTGATATTCCCTGTAATTTTTTATTAGCCGCTGGTGATAGCATTGACATTACCTGCGGGATATCTCCTATGTGACGTTTCCACATCCCAACTTTTTAAATTTGTTTGCGCATACACTTTCAAATCCTATGCTACTGTACGTGTGACAGACTTTCAATCATATATAACATTTAATATGAAGAAGGTGTCACGAGGGTGTCAAGAGCCACGCCTGACTCCGTTATACCCGGGGTCAGGAAGTCGCAGCGGTTGGCTGCACACTCTATGTAAGATAGGGCTGTTTCCTTATGGTAGCTTTCTGGGTTTGCTTTGCAAACCCTTTTGGCTCACTCAGGGATCCGTAGCTCCTTCTCCTCAGCTGTTCCTTGTCCAGCACTCCCAAACCTCCTTATATTCCTCTCTCACACTTCTCTGGTTGCCAGATATAGAGCTTCCTGCCTGGACATCTATTCTGACCCTCTGGAGCTGTGTTGCTGCGTTCTCTGGTAGTTGGTCCAGAACGCTACCCTCCGGATCCCTGTTGGACCTTTGTGGTCTATTGTGGTCGCCCACCTGGGTGTATGTGTTTGTCTGTTTTGTCTGTCCTCTCCCTGGTGTTTCCCTCTTAGTGACAGTGGTGCGGACTAGCGATCCCACCGGCCCGTTCACTATCTAGGGCTCATTTTAGGGAAAGCCAGGGTTTAGGCACGTGATCGCCGCACGGGTGAGGAACCCGTCTAGGGACGTCAGGGCAGTCAGGTGCCAGCCGCAAGGTGAGTTAGGGTCACCACCTTTCCCTCTCCCTTGGGCAGGGCTTTCCCTTTTTCCTCCCTGTGCGTGACGCCGGTCATAACATTATATCTGGCCCTTATTTTGTGTAGGTAAAAAAAAAAGAAAAAAAAAAAATTCTACCTACTTAGAATCCAGTATGGATCAAATTGCTGCTCTGTCCAAACACTTTCATGGCCTGTCTTTGGAGGTGGCAGGATTGAAGGCGTCGGTCCTCCAGCAACAGCAGCAATTACAACTGACCGCAAGCCCAGCGGTTGCTACTAGTAACCAGGTTGTTGCGGAACCCGAGGTCCCTCTCCCTGACAGATTTTCTGGGGGAAGGGACAAGTTTTTGACATTCCGTGAGGCCTGTAAATTTTATTTTAAACTGCGCCCTTACTCCTCTGGTAATGAAGAACAGCGGGTGGGGGTTGTTATTTCCCTGCTGCAGGAGGACCCGCAGTCCTGGGCGTTCTCTTTACCTACTGATTCCCAGGCTCTCCGGTCAGTGGATGAGTTTTTCGGAGCCTTGGGTCTCATATATGACGACCCTGACCGAGTCGCACTGGTTGAATCAAGATTACGGAGACTCTTACAAGGAGAGCGGCCGGTAGAGGAGTATTGCTCTGAATTCCGTAGGTGGGCTACGGATACCCAATGGAACGACCCGGCTCTCAGGAGTCAGTTCTGCTCTGAGTTATCCGAAAGGGTTAAGGATGCGCTTGCATTATATGAGACCCCCTTTTCCCTTGATGCGGTTATGTCCCTTTCTATCCGAATAGATAGACGCCTTAGGGACAGGTTGAAAAAACCGGAGCAATTGGTAACCCCTCCCAAGCAGCAGTTAGTCTGTACGGACTTAGACGAGCCTATGCAGCTAGGAGGAACTACTCGTCAGGTCCGTCCTCCTGAGGCTCGCCGTAGGCGTGGGTTTTTTTTTTTTTTGTGGGGAGAGGGGTCATTTCATTAATGTCTGTCCTTCTTTCCTCAGAAACAAAAGACCGTCGGAAAACTACTAACCCCAGGCTGTGTGGAGGATGTCAGCCGGGGGGTATACGTTTCCTCCATACGTACATCGCAATTTGTGTTGCCAGCGGTTATTGTTTTTGGTGATAAGACGGAGACTATTTCTTTCTTTCTAGACTGTGGAGCAGGGGTAAATTTGATAGATGCCCATTTTGCCCGCACTATGGGTTTGTCTCTCTGTACGCTACAGAGACCTATTCCCATATTCGCTATTGATTCTGCTCCTCTATCTCAGAGAAACCTCACCCACATTGTTCATAATTTACACCTTCGGGTAGGGGACCACCATAACGAGATGCTTTCATGTTATGTTCTGGAGGGGCTTCCCACTCCGGTAGTGCTGGGTCTTCCCTGGTTGGTAGCGCACAATCCAGTGGTGGATTGGCAGGCCAGGGAGATATTGGAGTGGAGTGAGCAGTGCAGAGAATATTGCTTAAATAGCAATTGCTTAGTCGCCTCCATAACTACCCTACCTACATTTATTTCGAATTTTGAGGATGTTTTTTCTGAAAAGGGTTGTCAGAAGTTACCACCTCATCGTCCTTATGATTGCCCGGTTAACCTGATTCCCGGCGCAAAATTACCCAAGACTAGGTTATATAATCTTTCGGGTCCAGAGAGACAAGCCATGAAAGATTATATCTCCGAGAGCTTGGCTAAGGGACACATCAGACCCTCTTCTTCACCCGTGGCTGCAGGGTTTTTCTTCGTTAAAAAGAAAGATGGGGGCCTGCGTCCTTGCCTAGATTTTCGTGAATTAAATCGGATAACCATCCGAGACCCATACCCTCTTCCTCTCATTCCTGACCTGTTTAACCAGATTGCGGGTGCTAGGTGGTTCTCCAAACTTGATCTTAGGGGGGCCTACAATCTGATTCGTATCAAGGAAGGGGATGAGTGGAAGACAGCTTTTAACACCCCTGAGGGGCATTATGAAAATCTAGTTATGCCTTTCGGTCTGACCAATGCACCTGCCGTCTTTCAACATTTCGTTAATGACATTTTTAGTCATCTAATCGGCAGGTTTGTGGTAATATACCTAGATGATATTTTAATTTATTCGTCTGATCTGAGAACACAGCAATTTTAGATTGGGATCTTCCTGAGAACCTCAAAGCACTACAACGGTTCTTGGGCTTCGCGAATTTCTATAGGAAATTCATTAAAAATTATTCACTTATTGTAAAACCCCTTACTGACATGACTAGGAAGGGGACAGATTTTTCTAAATGGTCTGACGCTGCTAAAGTTGCTTTTTCCTCTCTAAAAGAGAGGTTTACCTCAGCACCTGTACTAGTCCAACCTGATGTCTCTCAGCCTTTTATTGTTGAAGTCGATGCGTCAGAGGTGGGAGTGGGGGCGGTGCTGTCTCAGGGTCCGTCTCCTGGCAAATGGCGTCCTTGTGCTTTCTTTTCTAAAAAACTATCTGCAGCAGAAAAGAACTACGATATTGGCAATAGGGAACTATTAGCTATTAAACTTGCGTTTGAGGAGTGGCGTCACTTTTTAGAGGGGGCAGTCCACCCCGTCACTGTGATTACGGACCACAAAAATCTTCTGTACCTCGAATCAGCTAAGCGTCTCACCCCTAGACAGGCTAGGTGGTGGCTATTTTTTACCAGGTTTAACTTTGTGATTACCTATCGTCCTGGGGCAAAGAATATCAAGGCTGATGCACTATCTCGTTGTTTCCCTGGAGGGGGTAATGTGAGTGATCTGGTACCCATTCTTCAAAGAGGAGTGGTTGTCTCTGCGGTACACTCTGTTCTGGAGGGGAAGGTGTTAGAGGCCCAGGGGGACGCCCCGGTCTCTTGCCCCTCAGAGAAATTGTTTGTACCGTTGAACCTACGTTTCGAATTATTAAAGGAACATCATAATTCGGCACTTGCTGGGCACCCGGGTAGTAAAGCAACCTTGGAGCTATTGTCTCATCGTTTTTGGTGGCCAAGGTTGCGTCAGGATGTATTGGATTTTGTGTCTTCTTGTTCTACCTGTGCACACGCAAAAGTTTCACATACACGTCCTGCAGGGTCTCTATTACCACTCGTCATTCCCAATAGACCGTGGACACATCTGTCAATGGATTTTATCACTGACTTACCTTTGTCTGCGGGTAAAACAGTTATTTTGGTAGTAGTGGACAGGTTTAGCAAAATGGTACACTTCATTGCGTTACCCGCACTACCTAATGCTAAGACTCTTGCTCACGTATTCGTCAGTGAAATCGTGAAGCTTCACGGGGTCCCCTCCGATGTTGTTTCGGATCGGGGTAGCCAGTTTATTTCTAAATTTTGGAAAGCTTTTTGTTCCCATTTAGGGGTACACTTGTCCTTTTCCTCAGCTTTTCATCCTCAGTGGAATGGACAGACTGAGCGTACCAACCAAAACCTTGAGACATATCTAAGATGTTTTGTGTCTGAAAACCAAGAGTTGTGGTCATCATATTTACCGTTAGCTGAGTTTGCCATAAATAATCGTCGTCAGGAATCCACTGGCAAGTCACCATTTCTTGGTGCATATGGTTTTCATCCCCAATTCTGTACTTTCAAAGAGGTTCCCGAAGAGGAACGGTTTTCGTCATCTCTTTCATCGGTATGGCAGAAGGTGCAAGCTAACTTGAAAAATATGGGAGGTAAATACAAATGCATGGCTGATAAGAGACGGTCGCCAGGTCCGGATCTATGAGTGAATGACTATGTGTGGTTGTCTACTAGGAATATTAAATTGAAGGTTCCCTCTTGGAAACTGGGTCCTAGGTTTATTGGCCCTTACAAAATTGTAGCCATCATCAACCCCGTGGCTTTTCGCCTGGAGTTACCTCAGACTTTTAAAATCCATAATGTTTTTCATAAGTCGTTACTCAAAAAATATGTTCCACCTCTAGAACCGTCACCGCTGCCACCCCCTCCTTTTGTCATGGATGGTAATCTAGAATTTCAGATATCCAAAATTGTTAATTCTCGTCGGGTCCGCCGCTCTCTTCAATATCTGGTGCATTGGAGAGGTTACGGTCCCGAGGAAAGAATGTGGTTACCTGCGTCTGAGGTAAACCCCGACAGGCTAGTTCGGGTTTTTCATGCCTCTCATCCTGAGAGACCTGGTCCTGAGTGTCCGGAGGCCCCTCGCAGAGAGGGGGGTACTGTCACGAGGGTGTCAAGAGCCACGCCTGACTCCGTTATACCCGGGGTCAGGAAGTCGCAGCGGTTGGCTGCACGCTCTATGTAAGATAGGGCTGTTTCCTTATGGTAGCTTTCTGGGTTTGGTTTGCAAACCCTTTTGGCTCACTCAGGGATCCGTAGCTCCTTCTCCTCAGCTGTTCCTTGTCCAGCACTCCCAAACCTCCTTATATTCCCCTCTCACACTTCTCTGGTTGCCAGATATAGAGCTTCCTGCCTGTACATCTATTCTGACCCTCTGGAGCTGTGTTGCTGCATTCTCTGGTAGTTGGTCCAGAATGTTACCCTCCGGATCCCTGTTGGACCTTTGTGGTCTATTGTGGTCGCCCACCTGGGTGTATGTGTTTGTCTGTTTTGTCAGTCCTCTCCCTGGTGTTTCCCTCTTAGTGACAGTGGTGAGGACTAGCGATCCCACCGGCCCGTTCACTATCTAGGGCTCATTTTAGGGAAAGCCAGGGTTTAGGCACGTGATCGCCGCACGGGTGAGGAACCCGTCTAGGGACGTCAGGGCAGTCAGGTGCCAGCCGCAAGGTGAGTTAGGGGTCACCACCTTTCCCTCTCCCTTGGGCAGGGCTTTCCTTTTTTCCTCCCTGTGCGTGACGCCGGTCATAACAGAAGGTGAGCGGTAAGGGACGTGGCAGTGGCCGTGATGCTGATGGTGCATGCAGAGGCCGTGGCCCTGGGCACGGTAAAACTGTGCCTGCTGCCAGAGCACAAGAAAAACAATCATTCACGATACCTAGATTCATGTCCCAGTTTGCAAGGCGGCGCAGGACACCAGTCTTGAAGACAGGCCAGTGCGACCAGCAGATAATGCTTCCAGTCGGTTAAGCACCACCCTGTCTTCCACCAAGTCCAGTCTCGGTAGCCAAGAGTCTGCTCAACCCAATTCTCACCCTGATCCTCCTTCCTCCCGCAATGGAGAGTCTGGGCAAACAAGTGATCCCACACTCGGATATTCCGAGGAGCTCTTTTCAGCGCCATTCCTTGATTTGGCCCTCTCGCCAGGCACGCTTGAAGAGGGACAGATCTTGTGCCCTGAATCCCAAACTCTTGAGCATCCACAATCACAAGAAGATGACGGTGGGGAACGGCAATTACTGTTTAATGAGGTGGATGATGATGAGACACAGTTGCCAATAACTCAACGGCAATTACTGTCTTAAGAGGTTAATGAAGAGGATGAGACACAGTTGTCAGTCACTGAGGTAGTGGTTAGGTCAACAAGTCAGGAGGATGAGCAGAGGGAGGAAGTGGAAGAGGAGGTGGTGGACGATGAAGTCACTGACCCAACCTGGGTAGGTGGAAAGCCAAGTGAGGACAGCAGTACAGAAGGGGAGGGATCTGCTGCACCGCAACAGGCTGGAAGAGGCAGTGGGGTGGCAAAAGGGAGAAGGCGGGCCACACCAAACAGACCCGCAACTGTTCCCCGAAGCATCCCCTTGTGGAAATCTCCCTTGCCAAGGGGTAGGTGTTCCGCAGTCTGGCACTTTTTTGAGGAAAGTGCGTACGACAAAAGAATTGTAATTTTCAACCTGTGCCATAAAAAAATGAGTAGGGGCGTGAACACTAGCAACCTCACCACCACTAGCGGGTCACACCACTGCCTTCTCTTCACCTGTGTTACATGCTGGCCAATCCCCTGTCCAAGAGGCAGGCCCGGTTGCCTCCCGCCATGCACAGGAACCTTCGCAAGCACCATCAGCTAGCACATCCACTTCTGTATCCCAGCACAGCGTACAGATGTCTATACCCCAGGCCTTTGAACGAAAGCGCAAATACCCAGCCACCCAACCACAGGCCATAGCACTAAATGCGCACCTTTCCAAATTGCTGGCCCTAGAAATGTTGCCATTTAGGCTTGTGGACACTGAGGCTTTCCGCAGCCTGATGGCAGTGGCTGTCCCTTGTTACTATGTCCCCAGTCGCCAATATTTTTCACGGTGTGCAGTCCCAGCCTAACATCCCCAATGCCCTGACCAACGCAGTTATTGTCAATGTCCACTTAACGACTGACACAAACAAGTGCTTTTGGCCAGGGAAGCTACATTTCCCTGACAGCACACTGGGTGAACGTTGTGGAGGTCAGGAGAGAGTCATACCCTGGGATGGTACAGGTGCTACCGACACCAAGGATTGCGGGCCCTAGGTCGATCAGGGTTTCCGCCAGAACCTAAGTTAGTGGCTCCAAACCTCACTTCTCCTCCTCCGCCTGCTCCTCCACTTCGACCTCCGATTTATCCGCGTGCAGCACCAATAATCAGTCGGTAGCTGGAAGCAGTGTAGCACTGCAGTGGGGGAAGAGTCAACAGGCTGTGCTTAAACTGATCTGCTTAGGTGACAAACAGCACACCGCCGCAGAGCTGTGGCAGGGGATAAGAGACCAGACTGAGCTGTGGCTCTCGCCACTCAACCTAGAACCAGGCATGGTTGTGTCTGAAAATGGCCGTGTTCAACCTAGTGGTTCAGAGGTTTCTCAAAACCTACCCCTATTTGCCTGAGCTACTAGTGAAGGTGTGCCGCGTGTGTGCCCATTTCCCCAAGTCATCAACAACTTCCGCCGGTCTGGCAACACTGCAGCAGCGCTTGCAATTGCCAGCTCACCGACTGTTGTGCAACGTGAGCACGCGCTGAAACTCCGCGTTCCACATGTTGGTCAGGCTGTAACGGTCGCGTACACACACACACAGGGGGGAGGGAAGTGACCACTGCGCTACCCCTGGCCCTGCCTACTTGCCTCGCGAGTCCTAATGACAGGGGACAACTGGACGGCAATCCCTAACTTGGAGTAAGTGCAGGGATGACAGACAGACAAACAACAGGACGTGAACGGACCGAGTCAATACCAGGAAAGCTGCAAAGTACAAATGGAGCAAGCAGAGAATTGTCAGGAGAAGCCGGGGTCATAAATACCAGGAGAGCAGAGAAGTACAAGAGGAGTCCTAAGAGAGTAGTCAGGTGGGAGTCGAGGTCACAATACCAGGACGGATGCGCAGTACAGGAGGATCAGGCAAAAGGATGGTCAAGGAACAGGATCAGGTAAGTATTCAGCAGTCCAACAAATACCAGGAACCTAGAAATTAACAGGCAACCTGTAGCCAGCAGGCTGCCTGTATTTATAGTGGGGAGTGAGGGTCATGTGACGTGGCCAGCGTCACATGACCGACAGACCAACCAGTCGAGCACCGAGTGATCAGCTCGGCGCTCAAGGCAGACTTAGGAGCAAGGAGCCACCCAGCTAGTAAAGCCGCCCTGGGAATGAGGTCAAACACAGAACCTCATTCCAAAAGCTAAGCAACAGTTCTGCGGGCAATGGGGGACCGAGTGCACCTTCGGAACCCCGTGACAGTACCCCCCCTTTTACGAGGGGCCACCGGACCCAAGACTTCAGGCGATGGCTTTTCAGGGTGTTCTAAATGAAATTTACGAACAAGTCTAGGAGCATGAACCTCCCTGGCAGGTACCCAAGATCTCTCTTCAGGTCCATACCCCTTCCAGTGAATCAGGTACTGCAAGGAATTACGCACCTTCCTGACATCCACTATTTTAGACACCACATACTCGACAGCATCATTAACAAGAACTGGCGGAGGCGAGGCTTTTGATGGTACTACCGGTTCAAAATATTTTTTAAGCAGAGATTTATGGAACACATTATGAATGTGGAATGACTCAGGCAGCTCCAACCTAAAAGATACCGGGTTAATCACTTCCGTGATCTTATATGGTCCAATAAATCGAGGAGCAAATTTTTTAGAAGTTACCTTGAGAGATAGATTCTTGGAGGACAACCATACTTTATCCCCAACCTGAAAGTTTACCCCCCTTGAACGTCTCCTATCGGCCTTGAGTTTTTGAGAACATTGAGCCTTTTCTAGGTTCGATTGAACCCGGGCCCAAACTGTGCACAGTTCGGAGGAGAGTTTATCAGCTTCAGGGTTAGAGGAGGAGACGGACGACCCAGAATGAAAACGGGGATGAAAACCATGGTTACAAAAGAAAGGGGAGACCCCAGCAGAAGAATTGACACGGTTATTCAGAGCAAATTCAGCCAACGGAAGGAATTTGACCCATAATTGCTGGTCATCAGCAACATACAACCTCAGGAATTGTTCCACAGACTGATTAAGGCGTTCAGTCTGCCCATTACTCTCAGGATGGTAGGCGGAAGAAAAAGACAACGAAATTTTACATCTTTGACAGAAGGCCCTCCAGAATTTGGACACAAACTGCACACCCCTGTCCGAAACAATATTTTCCGGGATACCATGCAATCGAACAATTTCTTTCACAAAAATAGACGCCAGGGTTTTGGCATTCGGGAGTTTAGACAGGGGAATGAAATGGACCATCTTGCTAAACCTATCCACCACTACCCACACTACAGTCTTACCCTCCGCCAGCGGTAGGTCAGTTATAAAGTCCATCGAGATATGGGACCAGGGTCTACTGGGAATGGGTAGGGGTCGTAGGTTACCAGCAGGGCGAGTCCTAGGTGTCTTGGACCTGGCACAAACCTCACAGGCTGACACATAGGACTTGACATCCCTAAGTTAGAGTGGGCCACCAATAAGATCTAGAAACCAGATCCTTAGTGCCCTCAACACCCGGATGTCCACAAAAGGCAGAATCGTGACACTCACCCAACAGCTGGAGACGAAATTGTACGGGAACAAACAACTTATCTGTTGGGGTGGATACCGGTGCCAGATGTTGTTCCGACCTAATGCGAGCCGAGATATCCTGGGTAAGAGCTGCTAAGAAGATTTTTGCTGGTAGGATGGATTCAGGTGGTACCTCAGTAGGTTGAAAAGCCTGGAAGCTCCGAGATAATGCGTCCGCCTTCACATTTTTACTTCCCGGCCTGAACGTGATGGAAAAATCAAAACGAGTAAAAAACAGAGCCCATCTGGCTTGACGGGGATTCAACCTCTTAGCAGACTCGAGAAACATAAGGTTTTTATGGTCAGTGACAACAGTTACACAATGCCTTGCCCCCTCCAGAAAATGCCTCCACTCCTCAAATGCCCATTTAATGGCCAGCAGCTCCCTATTCCCTATGTCGTAGTTTCTCTCCGTGGGAGAGAATTTCCTGGAGAAGAAGGCACATGGTCTCAGATTAGTGAGGCTGGCAGGACCTTGTGAAAGGACTGCTCCTGCGCCGTCCTCGGACGCATCCACCTCCACAATAAAAGGTTTCTCCTGATCAGGCTGGATCAGAATGGGAGCGCTACTGAATGCCTTTTTTAATTTTTCAAATGAAGAAATGGCCTTAGTAGACCAATTCTCCAAATCCGCCCCTTTCTTAGTAAGGTCGGTCAACGGTTTAGCAATTACGGAAAAATTCATAATAAATTTACGATAGTAATTGGCGAAACCTAAGAACCGTTTTAAGGCCTTTAAGGATGAAGGTCTTACCCATTCCTTAATTGCTAGTACCTTACCAGGATCCATCTTGAAGGCGTGAGGAGTCAGAACATGCCCTAGAAACAGAATCTCCTGCACACCAAAGACACATTTCTCTTGTTTAGCGGATAACTGATTCTCCCTCAACACCTCTAATACTTGTCTAACATGAGACACATGGGATTCGAAGTCAGGAGAGAATATCAAAATGTCGTCAAGATAGACAATAACAAATTTACCTAAGAACTCCCTAAGAATGTCATTCATGAAGTTTTGGAACACAGCTGGGGCATTGCTGAGTCCAAAAGGCATCACCTGATATTCAAAGTGTCCTACCGGAGTATTGAACGCCGTCTTCCATTCGTGTCCCTCCTTGATTCGGATTAGATTGTATGCCCCTTTCAGGTCAATTTTGGAAAACCAGGTTGCCCCCAGGACCTGGTTAAATAAATCCGGAATCAATGGGAGGGAGTATCTATTCTGGACAGTGATTTTATTTAATCTCCGGTAATCGATACATGGCCTAAGACCACCATCTTTTTTCTTAACGAAGAAAAACCCCGCCCCCATAGGAGAGACAAAAGGTCTAATATGCCCTTTACCAAGGCTCTCCTTAATATAATCTTCCATGGCCTTGCGTTCGGGCATAGAAAGATTATAAATTCGTCCTTTAGGAAACTTGGCCCCCTCTACTAGCTCTATGGTACAATCATAAGGTCTATGGGGGGGTAGAACCTCCGGGGTTGGTGATGAGAATACATCAGAATATTCTCTAACAACAGAGGGTAAAGTATCAGACTTTACTGAGACCCCAGCCTGTACCACGGACAGGCACGAGTCACACTTAGGCCCCCATCTCACCAACTCCCCATTGGACCAATCTATAGTGGGGTTATGTAGTCGGAGCCAAGGCAACCCTAGTACCACCTCAGCAGGTAGGTTCTCCCGGACTAGAAGTGAACAACTCTGAGTGGCACACACCCACGGTTAGAGAAATCTCTGAGGTACATAAGCTCACCGTACCACCAATAAGAGGAGTAGCATCAATAGCCATGACATGGATAGGAGTTGGTAAGGCAAACATAGGAATACCCAATCTAACAGCATACTCAGAGTCAATAAAGCTAGCCGCTGAGCCAGAATCAATAAAGGCCTTACCCGGCCATTTATCTACTCCCAGAGAAATCGTAATGGGTACCGAAAGCTTACATTTAGAAAATTCAGGGTGTACCTGGTCTTTAGGTTGCCTTGCCTTAGGAGACTTGACAGAGAGGACCTTCTTAGGACACTGGTTGATCCAATGATCAGAATCTCCACAGTAAAAGCATTCTCCACGTCTGCGGCGAAGATTCCCTCGGGTCATGCCAACCTGCATGGGTTCCTCGGTGGAGACCTCAGCATTGTCTCTGGGATAGGCCTCTGGCTGGACCACCATCTGGGAAGAGAACTGTTGTTCCTGTCGTCTCTCTCTAACCCGTCGGTCAAGTCGGACAACAAGGGTCATCATCTCCTCTAAGGTCTCTGGAAGTTGATAACTGACCAGAAGATCCTTTAATTTATCAGACAGACCTGACCTGAACTGACTCTTCAGGGCTGGTTCATTCCATCCTGAGGGGACACACCACTTTCTGAATTGGGTGCAATAATCCTCCGCTGGTAAATTGCCCTGAACCAGTGCCTTTAGAGCCGTCTCGGCTACTAGAGCCCTGTCTGGTTCATCATAGAGGGTACCTAGGGCCTGAAAGAACCCGTCCACAGAATATAAACAACTGGCGCCAGCAGGTAAAGAGAACGCCCAGTTCTGGGGATCACCCTGTAATCGGGAAATGATAATGCCCACGCGTTGACTCTCGGGGCCAGAGGACACGGGGCGCAAACGGAAGTAAAGTTTGCAACTCTCCTTAAAAGAGAGAAACTTCTTCCGGTCTCCAGAAAAGGTTTCTGGGAGCTTAATCTGGGGCTCAAAATGCGGACTGGAGGCCTGAGGAGTGGAAGAGCCTTGCCCTAACTCAAAAGAGCTGAGTTTTTCCCCTAACTCCTGCACCATCTGCGTCAGATTAGAGACATAGTCAGTCAGGGTCACCAGAGGATTCATAATACAGTGGTTATTGGGCCTGTTAATCTGTAACGGTCGCGTACACACACACACAGGGGGGAGGGAAGTGACCACTGCGCTCCACCCTTACCCCTGGCCCTGCCTACTTGCCTCGCGAGTCCTAATGACAGGGGACAACTGGACGGCAATCCCTAACTTGGAGTAAGTGCAGGGATGACAGACAGACAAACAACAGGACGTGAACGGACCGAGTCAATACCAGGAAAGCTGCAAAGTACAAATGGAGCAAGCAGAGAATTGTCAGGAGAAGCCGGGGTCATAAATACCAGGAGAGCAGAGAAGTACAAGAGGAGTCCTAAGAGAGTAGTCAGGTGGGAGCCGAGGTCACAATACCAGGACGGATGCGCAGTACAGGAGGATCAGACAAAAGGATGGTCAAGGAACAGGATCAGGTAAGTATTCAGCAGTCCAACAAATACCAGGAACCTAGAAGCCAGCAGGCTGCCTGTATTTATAGTGGGGAGTGAGGGTCATGTGACGTGGCCAGCGTCACATGACCGACAGACCAACCAGTCGAGCACCGAGTGATCAGCTCGGCGCTCAAGGCAGACTTAGGAGCAAGGAGCCACCCAGCTAGTAAAGCCGCCCTGGGAATGAGGTCAAACACAGAACCTCATTCCAAAAGCTAAGCAACAGTTCTGCGGGCAATGGGGGACCGAGTGCACCTTCGGAACCCCGTGACACAGGCTTTGTGAGCAGCAGAGGGCAGTAGTCGAATACCAGCTGCAAAATGGTCGTCGCCTTTCTAGTTAGCTTCCGCTCTTCACAAGTGACGAGTTGGCATGGATGTCTGAACTCTGTGAGGTTTTACGCAACTTTGAGGAATCAACACAGATGGTGTGCGGCAATAACGCTATTATCAGTGTAACCATCCCACTTCTGTGTCTACTCAAATGCTCGCTGCTCACAATTAAGGCGGACGCTTTGCATGTGGAAGAGGTGGAAATGGGGGAAGAAATTACACAGGGTGATAGCCAGACCACCCTCAGTTTGTCTTCTCAGTGCAAATTGGATGATGAGGAGGAGCAGGAGACGGTTGCCTCCGCTACAGAGGGGTAGCACCCATGGAAGTTTAATTCCATCTGTTCAGCATGGATGGGTAGAAGAGTAAGAAGAGGATGAGGAGATTGAGAGTCATCTTCCTGATGACTGCGAAGTCTTGTCTGTTGGGACTCTGGCACACATGGTGGACTTTATGTTAGGCTGCCTTTCCAGTGACCCTTGCATTGTACGCATTTTGGCAAACACCGATTACTGGTTGTTCACCCTTCTCGACGCCCGCTACAAAGAGAACTTCTCATCTCTCATTCCTGTGGTGGAGAGGACGAGCAAAATGGTGCAATACCAGAAGGTGAATTTAGTTGATTGGGTTGGCTCACCCTCTATTAGCATGGAATGGGTGCTCCCCCTAAAAAAGATATCCCCAATCTTTTAAAATGGTTTGATAATTAAAATAGATGAGAGGGGCACACCAACAGCTAGAATCACAATGCAGACCAGCCAGTATGTGAATAAGCTATTTATTAGCAACTCAGTGGTTAAAATAAGGATCCTCAAAAATCAATCATTTAAAACATGCACTTTATAAACATACAAATAAAAAACCATGTGGTGGTAGTATCCTATGATACAAAAATGACACTGATGGCTGATAATGTTAGCTGATTGTAGCAGGTTTGTATAGGCAGTCTTTCTAGGGAACGATTCAAATAAGCAGGTCTATTGTGCAATGTCTCTCCTGTTACTAAAAGTTCAGGCTAAGTCGATAGTTGCAAGTACATGTAGAATCTTTGTGATGTTGAAACTTCACAGCATATAGCAAAGACTCTGCTGTTACACTGTACTGCATATGAGCACACTACTCACAGTTTCGGTGTAATGGAGCGGCCGATCATTTGTGCTTGGCGTGGCGTCCCACGTGGTACAGCACCGATGGTCTAATTTTGGATCCGCTTTTTAAAAAATGGTGAGTAGATCTCCAGGATAATACAAACAATAGGTGTAGGTGCCGGGGTCAAATGTTTGTCAGGACCCAATAAGTTATTCGGCACTGCTGTGTGTCTTTTAGTTAGACACAAGAAATCCTATGTTTGTACCTATCCGCTGTATGGAAGCGCTTCTGAAGATTCAAAGACGGTGCGCAGATGGTAGCCTGCGGTTTCTTTCTTTCCTCGAGACTGTGTACACCAGACGCGTTTCGGAGTTAGCAGTGACTCCTTCCTCAGTGATATACAGGATGTATCTGAGTGCCTCTTCCTTGTAATTTTTGGCAGCATTTGCACTTTATATACAAGTAAATATACAGGAAAGAATGTTTCATAACAATTTTCCCTCTAAAATTGATTTTCTCTTCCGTTTTGTGCTTATTATTGTCAATCTGTAAAAGTGGCGTACTACTCGGACGGTTTTCTCAACACTAGTAATGATTTATTTGAAAAATAAAATAATATAGCATCTATAAAAAGAAATTAATAATAGGTAGGAAAATACTTATAATAAAAGTTTATTAATTATATGGATGATAAATAGCATATTAGGGATAAAAAGAAAGAAAATCTAGAATATTTGTGGAGCTCCTGCTGCAGAGAGAGGACGCTGTTGATCTGTGCCAGCTACGTGCCCAAACAAATCAGATTCCTCTGGTGCACACAGGCGACAGGACGTTCTGCAGCATTTTGTAGGCCCAAATACTGCTGTACGAATGGTGAGGCCAGAACAATTAGAGGTGGTATTAGATTGGATGGCTAACAGTGCCTTCAGTTCCTTCATATTGTCTTCCATCCAGTCCCCTGCTAAAAGCACAGAGTTGGCACCAACGGCTCATGGGCATCTGTCTTCCATCTTAGGCTACTTTCACACTTGGGTTTCTTGGTCCGCTTGTGAGATCCGTTTCAGGGCTCTCACAAGCGGCCCAAAACGGATCAGTTTAGCCCCAATGCATTCTGAATGGATAAGTATCCGCTCAGAATGCATCAGTTTGCCTCCGTTCAGCCTCCATTCCGCTCTGGAGGCGGACACCAAAACGCTGCTTGCAGCGTTTTGATGTCCGTCTGACGATGCGGAGCCAAACGGATCCGTCCTGACTTACAATGTAAGTCAATGGGGACGGGTCCGTTTTCACTGACACAATATGGTGCAACTGAAAACGGATCCGCCTCCCATTGACTTTCAGTGTAAGTAAAAACAGATCCGTTTGCATTATCATGAACAAAAAAAAATATAATAATAATTTTTTATTTTGTTTTTTTGTTCATGGTATTGCAAACGGATCCGTTCTGAACGGATGCAAGTGTTTGCATTATAGGTGCGGATCCGTCTGTTCAAATACCAGACGGATCCGCACCTAACGCAGGTGTGAAAGTAGCCCTACTCCCTTGGACATCAGCCAAGCAGTCTGAGCCCCAAATCATGCAGCAGTCACTTATGCTTTAAAATGACTCTGATGGTGGGGGTTACATGGGCCATCCACCTAGCCCTGGCCCAGAAGTGGAAGAGATTGAATGCACTGATGCCTAACTACTTATGTTTGAGGATGAGGATGTGGGGGAACCACCGCAACAATTCTCTGATGATGATCATGATGATTACGAAACACAGGTATCAACTGCTGCGGCTTTCTGCAGTGTGCAGTCCGGCAAAAAGGGCAGGGGTGAGGAGTGGGTGGCAGATGATGTGGAGGATGATGAGGTCCTAGACCCTACATGGAATCAAGGTCATCCAAATAATGTGTGCAGTTCAGAGGAAGAGGTGGTGGTCACACAGCACCAGTCACACACCAAAACCACAGTGGCTGGCCCCTAGCCAGTATGCCTGCTACTGCCCACCGCACTGAGGGACTAAGCACCAGCTCAAAGCAGTTACCTGGCGTGACCACGCAGCTGCTATGGGGCCCCTGGGGGAAGAGGGCCCGCAGTGGAGGATAGGCCCGCCCACTAATTAGAGTTGTATAGCTAGCTACCTGTGAAAAGAGGGTAGATGCTAGAGTGGAGTTGTTAGAACGAGGTCTGTGACGTCACTGGTCACATGCTCCTTCATGGTCACATGGTCACATGGTCAAGTGTGGGAAGTGCTTATAAACCCAGACTGCAGGAGCTTGTGAAGGAGGAGGAGCTGTGTGTGCCTGGATGTGCTGCAGAGCTAGAGTCCATAGGAACGCATACATGAGGAGGCAGGTTACAGATCTGTGAAGGGAGGGGGCATGTGGTGTATTCTGGGGACATGGGGGGGGGTACTCTGTGAGGGGGGCATGTGGTGTATTCTGGGGACATGGGGGGGGGGGGTTACTCTGTGAGGGGGGCATGTGGTGTATTCTGGGGACATGGGGGGGTCAATCTGTGAGGGGGGGCATGTGGTGTATTCTGGGGACATTGGGGGGGTGTTAATCTGTGAGGGAGGCATGTGGTGTATTCTGGGGACATCGGGGGGGGGGGGGTAATCTGTGAGGGGGCATGTGGTGTATTCTGGGGACATCGGGGGGGGGGGGGGGTTAATCTGTGAGGGGGCATGTGGTGTATTCTGGGGACATCGGGGGGGGGGGTTAATCTGTGAGGGGGCATGTGGTGTATTCTGGGGACATCGGGGGGGGGGGGTTAATCTGTGAGGGGGCATGTGGTGTATTCTGGGGACATCGGGGGGGGGGGTTAATCTGTGAGGGGGCATGTGGTGTATTCTGGGGACATCGGGGGGGGGGGGGGTTAATCTGTGAGGGGGCATGTGGTGTATTCTGGGGACATCGGGGGGGGGTGGTTAATCTGTGAGGGGGCATGTGGTGTATTCTGGGGACATCGGGGGGGGTGGTTAATCTGTGAGGGGGCATGTGGTGTATTCTGGGGACATCGGGGGGGGGGGGGGGTTAATCTGTGAGGGGGCATGTGGTGTATTCTGGGGACATCGGGGGGGGGGTTAATCTGTGAGGGGGCATGTGGTGTATTCTGGGGACATCTGTGAGGGGGGGGCATGTGGTGTATTCTGGGGACATCTGTGAGGGGGGGGCATGTGGTGTATTCTGGGGACATCTGTGAGGGGGGGGGGGCATGTGGTGTATTCTGGGGACATCTGTGAGGGGGGGGGGCATGTGGTGTATTCTGGGGACATCTGTGAGGGGGGGGCATGTGGTGTATTCTGGGGACATCTGTGGGGGGGGCATGTGGTGTATTCTGGGGACATGGGGGGGGTTAATTTGTGAGGGGGGGGCATGTGGTGTATTCTGGGGACATGGGGGGGGGGTTAATTTGTGAGGGGGGGCATGTGGTGTATTCTGGGGACATGGGGGGGGGGGTTAATTTGTGAGGGGGGGGCATGTGGTGTACTCTGGGGACATGGGGGGGGGGTTAATCTGTGATGGGGGCATGTGGTGTATTCTGGGGACATGGGGGGGGGTTAATCTGTGATGGGGGCATGTGGTGTATTCTGGGGACATGGGGGGGGGTTAATCTGTGATGGGGGCATGTGGTGTATTCTGGGGACATGGGGGGGGGGGTTACTCTGTGAGGGGGGCATGTGGTGTATTCTGGGGACATGGGGGGGTCAATCTGTGAGGGGGGGCATGTGGTGTATTCTGGGGACATTGGGGGGGTGTTAATCTGTGAGGGAGGCATGTGGTGTATTCTGGGGACATCGGGGGGGTGTTAATCTGTGAGGGAGGCATGTGGTGTATTCTGGGGACATCGGGGGGGGGGGCATGTGGTGTATTCTGGGGACATCTGTGAGGGGGGGGCATGTGGTGTATTCTGGGGACATCTGTGGGGGGGGCATGTGGTGTATTCTGGGGACATGGGGGGGGGGGTTAATTTGTGAGGGGGGGTTAATTTGTGAGGGGGGGCATGTGGTGTATTCTGGGGACATGGGGGGGGGGGGTTAATTTGTGAGGGGGGGGCATGTGGTGTACTCTGGGGACATGGGGGGGGGGGGGTTAATCTGTGATGGGGGCATGTGGTGTATTCTGGGGACATGGGGGGGGGGGTTAATCTGTGATGGGGGCATGTGGTGTATTCTGGGGACATGGGGGGGGGGTTAATCTGTGATGGGGGCATGTGGTGTATTCTGGGGACATGGGGGGGGGTTAATCTGTGATGGGGGCATGTGGTGTATTCTGGGGACATGGGGGGGTCAATCTGTGAGGGGGGGCATGTGGTGTATTCTGGGGACATTGGGGGGGGGGGGTTAATCTGTGAGGGGGCATGTGGTGTATTCTGGGGACATCGGGGGGGGGGGGGGGGGTAATCTGTGAGGGGGCATGTGGTGTATTCTGGGGACATCGGGGGGGGGGGGGTAATCTGTGAGGGGGCATGTGGTGTATTCTGGGGACATCTGTGAGGGGGGGGCATGTGGTGTATTCTGGGGACATCTGTGAGGGGGGGGGGCATGTGGTGTATTCTGGGGACATGGGGGGGGTTAATTTGTGGGGGGGGGCATGTGGTGTATTCTGGGGACATCGGGGGGGGGGGGTTAATCTGTGGGGGGGCATGTGGTGTATTCTGGGGACATCGGGGGGGGGGGGGGGGTTAATCTGTGAGGGGGCATGTGGTGTATTCTGGGGACATTGGGGGGGTGTTAATCTGTGAGGGAGGCATGTGGTGTATTCTGGGGACATCGGGGGGGGGGGGCATGTGGTGTATTCTGGGGACATCTGTGAGGGGGGGGCATGTGGTGTATTCTGGGGACATCGGGGGGGGGGGGGGGTTAATCTGTGAGGGGGCATGTGGTGTATTCTGGGGACATCGGGGGGGGGTTAATCTGTGAGGGGGCATGTGGTGTATTCTGGGGACATCTGTGAGGGGGGGGGCATGTGGTGTATTCTGGGGACATCTGTGGGGGGGGGGCATGTGGTGTATTCTGGGGACATGGGGGGGGTTAATTTGTGAGGGGGGGCATGTGGTGTATTCTGGGGACATGGGGGGGGGTTAATTTGTGAGGGGGGGGGCATGTGGTGTACTCTGGGGACATGGGGGGGGGGGGGGTTAATCTGTGATGGGGGCATGTGGTGTATTCTGGGGACATGGGGGGGGGGTTAATCTGTGATGGGGGCATGTGGTGTATTCTGGGGACATGGGGGGGGGGTTAATCTGTGATGGGGGCATGTGGTGTATTCTGGGGACATGGGGGGGGGGGGTTAATCTGTGATGGGGGCATTTGGTGTATTCTGGGGACATGGGGGGGGGGGTTAATCTGTGATGGGGGCATGTGGTGTATTCTGGGGACATCTGTGAGGGGGGGGGGGCATGTGGTGTATTCTGGGGACATGGGGGGGGTTAATTTGTGGGGGGGGGCATGTGGTGTATTCTGGGGACATGGGGGGGTTAATTTGTGAGGGGGGGCATGTGGTGTATTCTGGGGACATGGGGGGGTGTTAATCTGTGAGGGAGGCATGTGGTGTATTCTGGGGACATCGGGGGGGGGGGGGGTTAATCTGTGAGGGGGCATGTGGTGTATTCTGGGGACATCGGGGGGGGGGGGTTAATCTGTGATGGGGGCATGTGGTGTATTCTGGGGACATGGGGGGGGGGTTAATCTGTGATGGGGGCATGTGGTGTATTCTGGGGACATGGGGGGGGGGGGGGTTAATCTGTGATGGGGGCATGTGGTGTATTCTGGGGACATGAGGGTGCAGATCTATGGGGGGGGGGGCATGTGGTGTATTCTGGGGCCATGAGGGTGTAGGTCTGTGAGGGGGTTATGGGGTGGGTCAGTCTGGTAGGGGGGCATATGGTGTAGTCTGTTACCATGAGGGTGCATATCTCTGTGTGGGGGGGTCAATCTCAAAGGGGGGGGATCGTCATGTAGTGTATTCTGGTACCATGAGGGTGCAGATCTGTGGGGGGGGGTCAATCTGTGAGGGGGGGCATGTGGTGTATTCTGGGGACATGAGGGTGCAGATCTATGGGGGGGGGCATGTGGGTGTATTCTGGCGCCATGAGGGTGCAGATCTATGGGGGGGGGAGGATGTGGGTGTATTCTGGCGCCATAAGGGTGCAGATCTATGGGGGGGGGAGGATGTGGGTGTATTCTGGGGGCATAAGGGTGCAGATCTGTGGGGGGGGCATGTGGTGTATTCTGGGGACATGAGGGTGCAGATCTATGGGGGGGGCATGAGGGTGCAGATCTATGGGGGGGGGCATGAGGGTGCAGATCTATGGGGGGGGGCATGAGGGTGCAGATCTATGGGGGGGGGGCATGTGGTGTATTCTGGCGCCATGAGGGTGCAGATCTATGGGGGGGGGCATGTGGTGTATTCTGGGGACAAGGGGGGTTAATCTGTGAGGGGGGCATGTGTGATGTATTCTGGGGACATGGGGGGTCAATCTGTGAGGGGGGGGCATGTGGTGTATTCTGGCGCCATGAGGGTGCAGATCTATGGGGGGGGGGCATGTGGGTGTATTCTGGGGGCATAAGGGTGCAGATCTATGGGGGGGGGCATGTGGGTGTATTCTGGCGCCATGAGGGTGCAGATCTATGGGGGGGGGGGCATGTGGTGTATTCTGGCGCCATTAGGGTGCAGATCTATAGGGGGGGGCATGTGGTGTATTCTGGGGCCATGAGGGTGCAGATCTATGGGGGGGGGCATGTGGTGTATGCTGGGGCCATGAGGGTGCAGATCTATGGGGGGGGGCATGTGGTGTATTCTGGGGCCATGAGGGTGCAGATCTGTGGGGGGGGGGTGTCAATCTGTGAGGGGGGGGGGCGCATGTGGTGTATTCTGGGGACATGAGGGTGCAGATCTATGGGGGGGGGGGGCATGAGGGTGCAGATCTATAGGGGGGGCATGTGGTGTATTCTGGCGCCATGAGAGTGCAGATCTATGGGGGGGGGGGCATGTGGGTGTATTCTGGGGGCATAAGGGTGCAGATCTATGGGGGGGCAGGCATGTGGGTGTATTCTGGCGCCATGAGGGTGCAGATCTATGGGGGGGGGGGGGCATGTGGGTGTATTCTGGGGACAGGGGGGGGTTAATCTGAGGGGGGTGTATTCTGGGGACATGGGGGGTTAATCTGTGAGGGGGGGCATGTGGTGTATTATGGGGGGGTTAATCTGTGAGGGGGGCATGTGGTGTATTATGGGGGGGTTAATCTGTGAGGGGGGCATGTGGTGTATTCTGGGGCCCATGAGGGTGCAGATCTATGGGGGGGGGGGGCATGTGGTGTATTCTGGGGCCCATGAGGGTGCAGATCTATGGGGGGGGCATGAGGGTGCAGATCTATGGGGGGGGGGCATGTGGTGTATTCTGGGGCCCATGAGGGTGCAGATCTATGGGGGGGGGCATGTGGTGTATTCTGGGGCCCATGAGGGTGCAGATCTATGGGGGGGGGGCATGTGGTGTATTCTGGGGCCCATGAGGGTGCAGATCTATGGGGGGGGGGGCATGTGGTGTATTCTGGGGCCCATGAGGGTGCAGATCTATGGGGGGGGGGGCATGTGGGTGTATTCTGGGGCCCATGAGGGTGCAGATCTATGGGGGGGCGGCATGTGGGTGTATTCTGGGGCCACGAGGGTGCATATCTGTGTGGGGGGGTCAATCTCCAAGGGGGGGGGGGGCATGTAGTGTATTCTGTTACCATGAGGGTGCAGATCTGTGGGGGAGGGGAAGGGGTCAATCTGAGGGGGGGGGGCGGGGCATGTGGTTTATTCTGTTACCATGAGGGTGCAGATCTATGGGGGGGGGCATGTGGTGTATTCTGGGGTCATTAGGGTGAAGATCTATGGGGGGGTCAATCTGTGAGGGGGGGGCATGTGGTGTATTCTGGCGCCATGTGGGTGTAGGTCTGTGAGGGGGGGTAGGCATGTGGGTGTATTCTGGGGACATGAGGGTGCAGATCTGTGAAGGGGTTATGGGGGGGGGGGGCAGTCCGTGAGGGGGGGGCATGTGGTGTATTCTGGGGTCATTAGGGTGAAGATTTACAGGGGGGGGGTTATGGGGAGGTCAATCTGTGAGGGGGGGGGTGTGTGGTGTATTCTGGGGACATGAGGATGCAGATCTGTGGGAGGGGGGCTTTATGGGGTGTATTGGAGAGGGGGCAGATCAAAAAGGGGGGGGTGTAAGCCTCTGTGTATGGGGCTGGGTGTATCTTGTAGCTGCTGTGTGGTAACATTGATGTGTATTCACCCAATAGATTTTGTTCTTGAGAGCAGAGGGGTTGCCATCCAGCAGAGCCGGAGGAGACGAGCCCCCCAGTGCCCACTGCTGTACACTCTGATGGCAGGAAGGATGCTGTATGCAGCACTACACACTATATAGAAGGGCTTGTTGTGTCACTGCTTGTCATGTTTAGGTGGCAGTCAGTAAACAGGATCTGTCCTAAAGACACAGCAGGATTGTGTCAGAAGAGCTGAAGTCCTGTGTAGGGCTGCAACGATTAATCGATGTAATCGATTATAACGACAAATCCAGTTATCGAATAATCGTCCGATTCGTTGCTATGCGGGCGGTTTACTTTAAGTCACTGCATCTTTATTTTACCTTACAATGACTCTCCAGTAACGGGCAGAGCGGACAGCGGTGTAACGTCACTTACTCATGTGACGCGCCTGCTGCGCCTCCTTCATTCATAAAGTGGGCGGAGCAGGTGCGTCTCGTGAGTGACGTTACGCCGCCGTCAGCTCTGCCTGTTACTGGAGCGTCAATGTAAGGTAAAATAAAGATGCTGTGAGCAGCGGGGCCGGGGCTGTTATGGGGAGGGGGGGGGGGGATCGGTCTATGGCACTGCTATGGGAAGGGGGGGGATCAGTCTATGGCACTGTTATGGGAGGGGGATCTGGGCACAGGACCCCCTCTCCATAACAGTGTCGTCCACAATTTGTTTTAATATGGCCTTTGAACATAATTTTTCAAGTAAAATCATATAAACCTCTCTGTTTTGTAATTTTGGTGTTTTTTTTTTTTTCCCGATCGAATAAATTATCGACAACTAATCGATTATTCAAATAATCGTTAGCTGCAGCCCTAGTCCTGTGTAAGCTCCTTAGCTGGGATTCAAATTTGTGATGTCAGCTTAACGGCATAGCAGTGTTTCTATGGCGGTGCGGGTGCATTCCAGTGTGCCATTGGCACTTTACTTGTGTAATTCCCCTGGATTCAGATGGCATAATGGCAGTGCTCATGTGCCCATACACCACAGAGTCTAGACTCCGGCCTTACAGCAGACATAGGCTAGCCCTAGTTTGGAAGCAGTGTCCTAAATGTGCTGTCCTAATCCAGCTGTGCTTCTCTACCTTAGGGTGCCCATATTCTAGGCTTAGGGCGCCTGACCCCACTAGGCCACACCTGACTATGTTAGGCAATACTCCCTCCGATTCCGCAGCCAATACAAAATAAACTTCATGTCATCTGCTGTGGAGAGATGGTGACTCTCCCTGCACAGGGCTGCTGTATGAGAGGGAGCTGAGTCCATTCAGGCCCTGCGTCAGACGGAGGACAGGGAGCCTAAAACTGGACCTCTGGCCGCCCTACTTTACCCGCTGAAGTAGCAAACAGCCTGAAAGTTTATTACAGACCAGATAAGCGCACTGTGAATACAGCGACTGAACTTGGCCTACATGCACTTGGTTTAAAAACGACATCCCTCATAGTTCAGTCACTTCAGCGGTCTTGCGTATGGAGGCAGGGTTACCAGGAACAAGAGGCAAATAGCCAATTTTATATACTTAAAGTATCATTAACTTTATTTTTTATTTCTTGTAGGTAAACAAACTGATCAAATTGGTGAAAGTGGCAGAACTTGTCTCATATGCAAGTCTGTATTTAATGTATAAAACTGTAAATGGTTCTGAAATGTAGGTAACAAACACTTTAATAACGGTTTCTCACTTTTTTTCTCTTTGGTGTTCGGTGGCTGAAAATAGACAACTAAATTGTATTATTGGTCTCTCAGAACATGTCAACAATTTACATTAAGGTGCAGTGTTCTCAGAGATACAGACGCCCTGCAGTTATATCTATGCGCACACAGGACAAATGGGATTTATTGAAAAGTTTTTAAATAAAGCATATATTTAATAAATCAAATATGTGACTTTAATTTTTGTGTGTGTGTGTGTATATATATATATAAATAAATATAAAGGAATGGACATTAGACCAGTGGAAATCTGTGCTTTTGGTCTGATGAGTCCAAATTTGAGATCTTTGGTTCCAACCACCTTGTCTTTGTGCGACGCAGAAAAGGTGAATGGATGGACTCTACATGCCTGGTTCCCACCGTGAAGCATGGAGGAGGAGGTGTGATGGTGTGGGGGGGCTTTGCTGGTGACACTGTTGGGGATTTATTCAAAATTGAAGGCATACTGAACCAGCATGGCTACCACAGCATCTTGCAGCGGCATGCTATTCCATCCGGTTTGCGTTTAGTTGGACCATCATTTATTTTTCAACAGGACAATGACCCCAAACACACCTCCAGGCTGTGTAAGGGCTATTTGACCATGAAGGAGAGTGATGGGGTGCTACGCCAGATGACCTGGCCTCCACAGTCACCGGACCTGAACCCAATCGAGATGGTTTGGGGTGAGCTGGACCGCAGAGTGAAGGCAAAAGGGCCAACAAGTGCTAAGCATCTCTGGGAACTCCTTCAAGACTGCTGGAAGACCATTTCAAGTGACTACCTCTTGAAGCTCATCAAGAGAATGCCAAGAGTGTGCAAAGCAGTAATCAAAGCAAAAGGTGGCTACTTTGAAGAACCTAGAATATGACATATTTTCAGTTGTTTCATGCTACCAACCTGACTCCGAGTCCAAAGAAATCCAGCCCATACAACTTTAACCAATCTCCAGCAAGCTATGCCTTACTGATGCAGTACTTTTCTGCATTTCAGCTACCTCACCCAGTGAGACTGAACCACCAGGTGAGATACACCCCCAAGTTCACATCACCAAAATATATATATATATCAAATTGCAATAGGGCCCATACAGAACACCCACATATTCTTCTGCCCACTACATGGTAACCAGAGCTCTGAAAATTGGCAGGAATGGAGGGTGAGGTGGTAGAGGAGGCCAACTGCACACCCGCCTCACACTACATTTGTATAACATTTTATGTGAAATCAGAGAAAATGGGGGGGTCGGGGGGGTGAGGCTCTTTTCTATGGAAAGGTTTTTAATCAGTTTTTGATATCTGCAGCATGAAGACAAGCTTTGGATATCAAACACTCAGTGGCATCAGATTGCATAGAAAAAATATACAAGAAAATAATAAAGGTAAATTCTTAATAGTAAAACTATTTACTTAATTGAGAATGTAAGGTATTTAATAACATCAAGAACAGGAGAACCTCTTCCTAACAACTCCTCCTCCTTTCTAGCCTGCTTTATAGTTATTGAGCAGGCTAGATTTATGACCTTGGGATGGGGGGGGAAGGGTTACGGGACCTCATGCTAACAACTCCATTCTAGCATGCTCCACGCTGAACAGGCTAGAATACTGAGACTAGGATGGAGTTGTTAGGAGGTCCCGTAACCCCCCGAAGTCAGAAACCTAGTCTGCTCACTAACTATGAAGCAGGCTAGAATGGAGTTGTTAGGAGGCGGTTCTCCTGTTCTTGATATTAAATTCTTTACATTCTCAAGGAAACTTTTTTTAGAACAATGATTCCAAGAGGAGGAAATCCTTCTAAAAACGCTACAGCTTATACTACTGGATTCTGACCTCTACAGCTTATATTACTGATAATAGAGGAAGACCTCCTAACACAGGCATCCTCCAACTACGGCCCTCCAGCTGTTGAAAAACTACAACTCCCTGCATGCCTGAACAGTCTACAGGTATCAGCCTACAGCAGGGCATTATGGGAGGTGTAGTTTTACAACAGCTGGAGAGCCGCAGTTGGAGGATGCCTGTTCTAACACCTCTACAGCTTATATTACTGATAATAGAGGAGGACCTCCTTCTAACAACTCCATTCTAGCTGATTCTATAGTGAACAGGCTAGATTACTGACTCCAGGAGGAGGACCTCCTTCTAACACCTCTACAGCTTATATTACTGATAATAGAGGAGGACCTCCTTCTAACACCTCTGCAGCTTCTAGCAATGATAATAGAGGAGGACCTCCTTCTAACAACTCCATTCTAGCTGATTCGATAGTGAACAGGCTAGATTACTGACTCCAGGAGGAGGACCTCCTTCTAACACCTCTACAGCTTATATTACTGATAATAGAGGAGGACCTCCTAACAACTCTGCAGCTTATATTACTGATAATAGAGGAGGACCTCCTTCTAACACCTCTGCAGCTTCTAGCAATGATAATAGAGGAGGACCTCCTTCTAACAACTCCATTCTAGCTGATTCTATAGTGAACAGGCTAGATTACTGACTCCAGGAGGAGGACCTCCTACTAACAACTCTACAGCTTATATTACTGATAATAGAGAAGGACCTCCTGCTAACAACTCCATTCTAATATATTACTGACTACAAAGTGTGGACCTCCTCCTAACAACTGCATGTTAGGGCCCATGCACACAGACGTGTGCCTTCCGAGACATAGCGTTCATGAGCAGGCCATATGTCCTAGAGCGGCATCAATCATGTCCCATGATAATACGAGTCTGGGACGGTAGTCCCGCGGGTGGCCCGACGTGCACTGCATTATAGTAAACTATGAAGCTATGCGCTCTGGGACATATGCCCTGCTCACGGACTGTATATCTCAGATGGCATATGTTTATGTGCATGGACCCTTATTAGAATAGTGGGAGAAATAAGGTTCTCCTTCTGGAGCCAGTAATATGGTAGAATGGGAATGTTAGGAGGAGGGCCTCCTGGAGCCAGTAGGATATGCTTTAGAGGTGTTAGAAGGAGGTCCTCCTCCTGGAGTCAGTAATCTAGCCTGTTCACTATAGAATCAGCTAGAATGGAGTTGTTAGAAGGAGGTCCTCCTCTATTATCATTGCTAGAAGCTGCAGAGGTGTTAGAAGGAGGTCCTCCTCTATTATCAGTAATATAAGCTGCAGAGTTGTTAGGAGGTCCTCCTCTATTATCAGTAATATAAGCTGTAGAGGTGTTAGAAGGAGGTCCTCCTCCTGGAGTCAGTAATCTAGCCTGTTCACTATAGAATCAGCTAGAATGGTGTTGTTAGAAGGAGGTCCTCCTCTATTATCATTGCTAGAAGCTGCAGAGGTGTTAGAAGGAGGTCCTCCTCTATTATCAGTAATATAAGCTGCAGAGTTGTTAGGAGGTCCTCCTCTATTATCAGTAATATAAGCTGTAGAGGTGTTAGAAGGAGGTCCTCCTCCTGGAGTCAGTAATCTAGCTCGTTCACTATAGAATCAGCTAGAATGGAGTTGTTAGAAGGAGGTCCTCCTCTATTATCATTGCTAGAAGCTGCAGAGGTGTTAGAAGGAGGTCCTCCTCTATTATCAATAATATAAGCTGCAGAGTTGTTAGGAGGTCCTCCTCTATTATCAGTAATATAAGCTGTAGAGGTGTTAGAAGGAGGTCCTCCTCCTGGAGTCAGTAATCTAGCCCGTTCACTATAGAATCAGCTAGAATGGAGTTGTTAGAAGGAGGTCCTCCTCTATTATCATTGCTAGAAGCTGCAGAGGTGTTAGAAGGAGGTCCTCCTCTACTATCAGTAATATAAGCTGCAGAGGTGTTAGAAGGAGGTCCTCCTCTATTATCAGTAATATAAGCTGCAGAGGTGTTAGAAGGAGGTCCTCCTCTACTATCAGTAATATAAGCAGCAGAGGTGTTAGAAGGAGGTCCTCCTCTACTATCAGTAATATAAGCTTTAGAGATATTAGAAGAAGGTCCTCCTCCTGGAGTCAGTAACCTAGTCTTTTCTATACAGAGCAGGCTAGAATGGAGTGGGCAGAAGGAGGTCCTCCTGTATTTGCTGTGGCTTATTGAGTTAATATTGGTCCTCTCTGAGAAGTCCTTAATCTAGTCGGCTGTGGCAGATAAAACTGTGAAATTAAAATACATGAAGGGTGTGCTCATGTGGTCGGCGTGGTTTTAGAAGTGGCATTTTGATGGACACTAGTGTGTTTTATTGGCAAAACCACACAGCCATTAATGAGAGTGTTAACAGAAAATGGCCGTGCTGTGTGAACACAACTGTAAAACTCTGAATTTGATCATGTCGGCTTAGAATTACATCATTGGTGTAGGAAATTATAAACCAGTCGGGCCACCCCTTTCCCGCCATTCCTTCTTATTTAGAACTGGTGTAAGTGACTTGGAAGGGGAAGAAGTCTTAGATTTTGCCTCAAATCACCTTTGCGAAAAAATCTGCACCAAAAATACACCAAAAGGTTGTATATATTTGAAAATAAATGACCCCTTAGTTCTATTTTTATGTATTTGTGAAAACAAGCAGAATGGAATTTTTTCTATTGCATCGATAAAAATATATATGAAAAAATTATATAGGAACTTCATAAATCTAGTAAAACAGTTTCCAGAATTAAGAATGCAAAGAATTTATTAAGTAACATGAAGAACAGGAGGACCTCCTCCTAACAACTCCATTCTAGCCTGCTTTCTAGTGAACAGACTAGATTACTGACTCCAGGGGGAGGACCTCCTCCTAACAACTCCATTCTAGCCTGCTCTACACTGAACAAGCTAGATTCCCTTACGTCCTAACCAGTGGCACAAATTGGGGTATTCTGCCCCTGTGGACTGGTTAGGACAGGTGGAAGTTTAATGAACAAATAAAAAAACACCGGCATGCACACGCCCTCCCTGCCCCCAATAAAGAGGGGTGTGACCCTCCAAAGAATGTGTTTTTTTCTGTCCTGCGGACAGGACGGGACGGGTCGTGCACTCCTCCATCCCTGCGGTGGAGAGAGTGTTGTTTTTCCCCCCCTTTTATTCTATTTTGAATCTCATAAGGTTTTTCATGTTCCCTTGGGAACTGCTCCGCTCCTCCGATGCGGCGGAGGGGGTCCTCCGGTTATGCCGCTGGTTGCCTCCCTTGCAGAGAGCCCTGCTACTGTGGGGCTTACCTCCTTTTCCGTGCTGGAGTGCTGGAGCGGCGGTGGCTGCGTCCCACATGTCCTGCTGGGCGCCGCCATCCTGCGGAAGTGACGTCAGGTGACGTCACTTCCGGGTTTTCGCTCCGGCCGATTGGATCATCGGCCGGAGGTGTATTTCCATATTATAGGGCCGTGGGGGGCCTTTAAATGTTTTCAGGGCCCTCTCTGGGTCCACAATATAAAGTTATTTCTTTTAGTTCGTCTTTTAGTTTAAAGATATATACTCTGAGGTTTACCCCGCCCCCTTGCGGGCGGGGCTTTCTCTTTTGGCGCCAACAACCCTATTTAAACTGGATGAAGCTCCAGGTTCAGTCTCCTGGAGCGCAGCTTGCTGTCAACCTTGAGTGTGGTTTGGTGCTAGAGTGTTGTTACCTCTGTGCTGAAAATTCTTCTTTGTGCTGTTTATATTGAGCTTGCTAGGATCTTCTGGGTAAAGATCCTAAAGCTTGCGATTAAGCCTTGTTTTCTTGAATTTTGCTAAATTCATCTCTCTTTTTAATTTTCAGCCATGTCGTCTACCGGTGACGGTGAGCGAGAGCCCAGCAGGAAGTCCGTGGGCAAGAGGCGCCACCTGCAGTGCCATGACTGTCAGATCGTCCTGGAGGACTCTTACGATTTCTCCCGGTGCCCATCCTGCAGGGCCAAGACCCTCCCCCAGCTGGAGCCATCTGTCCACGACGTGGTCGATTGGGTGAAGGGGTACATGGAGTCCAACATGACCCAGGTCAACGCCTCCATACAAGAATTGAAGAGTGCCCTGGTCTCCAAGCGTCATCGTCCCTCCTCCCCCCATCGTGCTATGGAGGTCTCAGGGGCTCAGGAGGCGAGAGAGGGTTCAGCCTCTTCCTCCTCGGATGAGGAGGATGGTTTCGCATATTTTTTCCCGCTGGAGAAGGCCCAGCGACTACTAAAATCCGTCCGGTCAGGGGACCAGGACGTTGATCCGGGGGAAGCCTCATTCTCTGCCTCTAGGGGGCCTAGGGCCTTTAAAGCGGATGATTCTCTCCTATCTCTGATGAAAACAGAGTGGAGAAAGCCAGAGAAAGGTCCAGTGTTGACCAAAAGGTTCAAGGCGGTGTTCCCGGTTAAAGAGGATCAGGTATCGTCCTGGGGGCCTGTCCCTAAAGTGGACATGGCTATAGCAAAGTTATCCAGAAGGACCCTGATCCCTTCAGACGACGGGTCAAGTTTGCTGGACCCAATGGACCGGAAGGCGGACTGCGCCCTTAGGCGCACTTACTCCTCGGCCTCCGCTTCCGCCTCAGTCGCAATTTCCTCGTCCGAAGTGGCGAATTTTCTAAGATCTAGATTTTCGCAAATCCAGTCTGACCTGGACCAAGGGGTCTCTAGGGACGACATTCTGGCCTCATGTAAGACGGCCAGCCTAGCCATTGACTTCTTGTGTGACGCAGCTCCACAACAACTGAAGTTGGCATCCAAGACCATGGCTCTTTCAACCGCGGGCAGGCGTCCGCTTTGGTTGAAACCTTGGAAGGCCGATACGGCCTCAAAACATAACCTCTGTGCCATGGCATATGAACCCGGCAAACTCTTTGGTGCAGAGCTTGACCACATAATGGAGGGGCTGTCGGACAAGAAGGGCAAGTCCCTTCCCCAGCAGTCCTTTCATGGTCGGGGCAGGGGGTATAGTTCCAGAGCGGAACCGCAACCCAGACCCCAGAGGAATTTGGGTTCCCGTAGAGGAGGAAGATCCTCTCGGGGTTCTAGACCTCCCAAGAAGTCCTCGGCGCTCTGATTGCGGGCCTCCTCGAGGCTCTTGGTATTTAGCCGGCCTGACTGGAGATCTCGGGCTCCCTTCTCCCCACATTCCCGTAGGCGGCCACCTACAGCACTTTCTACCTTGTTGGCAGGATCATATCCAGGACAGTTGGGTCCTGCGTGTAATTTCGCATGGCTACCTTGTAGACTTGAGCAGTTTGCCTCTGGACAAGTTTGTTCAGACAAGGCTTCTTCCCAGCAACAAACAGAAGATTCTAGAAAGCTACATGCTAGAATACTTCCAGAAGGGGGCCTTAGAAGAGGTTCCTCTCCAAGAGAGGGGAACAGGTATCTACTCCCCAGTTTTCCTGGTACCCAAGAATACCGGAGGTTGGAGGATGATTATAGATCTGAGGTTCTTCAACCGTTTCATAAAACAAAAGAAGTTCCGTATGGAAACTATCCAGTCAGTGACCAATCTTCTTATGCCGGGAGATCTCTTGGCAACCTTAGACCTCAAGGATGCTTATCTCCATATTCCCATCCATCCTGGGTCCAGAAGATTCTTAAGGATCGCGGTAAACATCGGGGGGTCCTAAAACATTTTCAGTTTGTGGCCCTCCCATTTGGGATTTCTTCAGCCCCACACACTTTCACCAAAGTAGTGGTCTCTGTGGTGGCCGCTCTAAGGCTTCAGGGCCTGAGCATAGTTCCATACCTGGACGACTGGCTCCTCAGAGCTCCTTCCCAAGCGATCCTGTCCCAGCACATCCAACAGGCTGTTACATTCCTACATCAGTTAGGATGGATAATCAATTGGGACAAATCCCAACTTCAACCAGCCACCTCGGTAAGGTTCCTGGGGTTCATGGTGGATTCAATCAGGATGACAATTCATCTCACTCCCGAAAGAAGGCAATCCGTGCAACAAACAGCCCGTTCTCTCTCTGTACCAAAACAGGTAACGATTCGAACGTGGATGAGGATGTTGGGACTAATGTCTTCAACCGCAGAGGCGGTACCTTGGGCATTATGGCACCTACGTCCGCTTCAGTCGGAGGTATTAGCCAAGTGGAATCACAGTCCGGTGGGACTCAATTCCGTGCTCTCCCTGCCTTACAAAGTCCGATCCTCTCTGAGGTGGTGGTCCCACCTCACGGACGGCAAGTCCCTGATCCAACCCTCTTGAATCATACTTACTTCAGACGCATCCCTAGTAGGCTGGGGTGCGCATCTTCAGGACAAGACAGTCCAGGAAACTTGGACACCTCAGGAGAGGTTATTGTCATCGAATCTCCTGGAGATCAGAGCAATCAGACTAGCTCTTCTTCATTTTGCTCCCATCATTCGAGGGAAAGCAGTAAAGGTACAGTCAGACAGCATGACCGCTGTACTGTATATCAACAAGCAGGGAGGCACGAGGTCACAAAGTCTCCTGAGAGAGATAGGTGTGATTTTGGATTGGGCAGAACTGAACCTCACCCACTTATCAGCCGTTCACATTCGCGGAGTTCACAATGTGATTGCGGATCGTCTGAGCCAAGGTCTTCCAACCGGAGAATGGTCACTCCATCCAGAGGTCTTCAAGGAGATAACGCTCAGGTGGGGCATGCCAGAGATCGATCTCATGGCAACGAGGTTAAACACCAAGGTGGAGAAGTATTTCTCCCTTTACAGGGAGGACAACCCGGTGGCAATAGATGCACTGTCAATCCCATGGAGGTTCAGGCTGGCCTACATCTTCCCTCCAATTTCCTTGATACCAAGGGTCTTGATGAAGATCAGGCAGGACCAAGCGTCAGTTATCGCCATTATCCCATACTGGCCGAAAAGAGCTTGGTTTACCCAACTCTTACAGATGAGTCGGGGTCAATTTCTGAGGCTTCCCCCAGAGAGAGTACTGGTGTCGGGGGGCACCCAGGTCTCAAATCTTCAAATGTTCAACCTGACGGCCTGGAGGTTGATCAGTCCCTTCCAGGGATAGAAGGGCTATCGGGGTCTGTCTTGAGAACCCTGGAGCACTCCAGATCAGAAGCTACTAATAAAGCCTACTCCAGAATCTGGAAGATCTTTTCATCCTGGTGTACAAGACATCAGCAAAGATCCGCTGAAGCTTCCATCCCGATGATCCTCCAATTTCTTCAGGACGGTCTGGACAGGGGGCTATCACCAGCTACCCTTAAAGTGCAGATTTCAGCTATCTCTGCTTGTCTCAACAGAGCTATTTCTCAAGACCCCCTTATCAAGAGATTCCTGAAGGGAGCCTCAAGATTAAAGCCTACAGTAATCAAACCTATCCCGGCCTGGGATTTGTCGGTCGTGCTCAGGGGGTTATCATCTCCCCCCTTTGAGCCCCTAGAGGAGGCGGGATTCAGGTTCCTGACCTGGAAGATCACCTTCTTGTTAGCTGTTACCTCTGCAAAGCGAGTTGGGGAACTCCAGGCTTTTTCTGCCTTTGAGCCATATACAAAGTTCCTACAGGATCGGGTACTTCTAAAATTTTTACCTACCTTCATCCCAAAGGTTCCTTCCTTTGACAATATCAATCAGGTGATCTCCCTACCAACTTTGGCTCCACCCCCCTCCTCTGAGGAAAGAGGGCTCCATACCCTCGATATTGCGAGATGTCTTAGGATTTACCTGGAACTCTCCAAGGTATTTAGGAAGGATGAAAACCTCCTTATCCTTTTTTCCGGTACCCATAAGGGGAGGAAAGCCTCTAAGCCCTCTATCAGTCGTTGGATTAAAGAGGCAATTCGGGAGTCTTATATGTCTCAGGGCTCGGAGCCCCCTGAATTTGTAAGGGCCCACTCTACTCGAGCAGTGGCCACTTCTTTTGCAGAGAGAAGCTCGATCCCATTGGATGTGATCTGTAAGTCAGCTTCTTGGAGTTCTCACTCCACTTTTATCTCACACTATAGAGTGGATACCAGAATACATAGTTATTCCTCATTTGGCCGGACAGTGTTATCTTCCGCCAGGCATGAGGACCCTCCCATGGGGGTTTCTACTTGCTAAATCCCCATTTGTGCCACTGGTTAGGACGTAAGGGAATCGTTAATTTCTAACGATAATTTGTTTTCCCTTAGTCCTAACAGTGGCACACAAATTCCCCCCCCTAGGTTATTATCATTATGTTTGTCTACTTGTAATTACACATTCTTTGGAGGGTCACACCCCTCTTTATTGGGGACAGGGAGGGCGTGTGCATGCCTTGTGTTTTTTTATTTGTTCATTAAACTTCCACCTGTCCTAACCAGTCCACAGGGGAAGAATACCCCCATTTGTGCCACTGTTAGGACTAAGGGAAAACAAATTATCGTTAGAAATTAACGAATACTCACTCCAGGGTGAAGACCTCATTGTAACAACTCCATTCTAGCCTGTCCTACACTGAACAGGCTAGATTACTGACTCCAGGGGGAGGACCTCATTGTAACAACTCCATTCTAGTCTCAACCGTGAAAAGAGAATGTAAGAAGTGGAGAAGGACCTTTGGTGATGTCATCAATCATGTGACCAGTGCAGGAAGCAAATGAATAGCAGAGCAACAGAAGTCTAAAGGACCTTTGGTGATGTCATCATCATGTGACCAGTGCAGAGGATTGGTGAAAGACCTGTGGGATGTGTCTGTGAGGGGGCGGAGCTTCTGTGTGGTGCCTGATGGAGGAGAGGTTAGTGGTGTCCTGGGATAGCCCATAATACATCCTATAAAAGCTGGGAGTTGTAGTTCTGTCCTATTATATCCCTCTCCATGTTATTACAGGCTGGTGTTTCTGGGAGTTGTAGTTCTCTCTTATACTTCCTCTCTTTAATGTATACTCATGTCCCATAATAAGTCCATACTGGGGGTTATAGTTATTTCGTTTTAAAGCTGTCACCTAGTACAACTGGATGATTTCCTATTATAATCTGGACATGCTGGGAGTTGTAGTTCTCTTTTCTTAGGCTGGGTTCACATCAGCTTTTAGTTTTACGTTTCGGGATGCCAAATGTGCAGAACTAATGCTTGAAATACAGGATCAGTTTTTTTCTTTATTTTTCTGTTCTTTTGACAGATCAGTCATGTGAACCCGGCTTTATACTCTCTCTGTGTAATATCCACTTGTATCAAATAATAACAGCCTCAACATGCTGGGAGTTGTAGTTCTCTCCACTTTTACCTTTCCCTGTGTTGCCCCCTAATTTCCAATAATAACAATCTGGTGATGATGAGACTTATAGTTCCCTTGTCACTATTATAATGTTCTGAGGTGTGTATTAGGCTTTGTTCACATCTGTGCTGATGATGTTCGCTGTTCTGCCCTTTCATAGGAGCACAACAACGAAAATCACTGTAGTTCCGGATCTGGTGCTTCATGGACGTCAACACCTGAAGGAACCCTCTGACTATGATGAGATGTGACGTGTTTCCATTTGCCAGGCTAGAAAATTGTGTCCAGCATTTATGTCCTGATCTGTGACTGAGGCCCCAACACAGATGTGTTCAAAGCCTTAGGCTGAGTTCACACGGGCGTTGCGGGAAAAGATGTGGGTGCGTTGCGGGAACATGAGCAATTTTTCCACGCGAGTGCAAAACATTGTAATGCGTTTTGCACGCGCGTGAGAAAAAACGGCATGTTTGGTACCCAAACCCGAACTTCTTCACAGAAGTTCGGGCTTGGGATCGGTGTTCTGTAGATTGTATTATTTTAAAATAGCGCTGGAGGGGTTAAAAAATAAATAAAAAAATTTAACTCACCTTAATCCACTTGCTCGCGCACCCCGGCATCTCTTCTGTCTTTATCTTAGCTGTGTGCAGGAAAAGGACCTGTGGTGACGTCACTCCGGTCATCACATGGTCCGTCACATGATCTTTTACCATGGTGATGGATCATGTGATGACCGGAGTGACGTCACCACAGGTCCTTTTCCTGCACACAGCTAAGATGAAGACAGAAGGAGTTGCCGGGCTGCGTGAGCATGTGGATTAAGGTGAGTTCAATTTTTTTATTTTATTTTTTAACCCCTCCAGCGCTATTTTACTATGCATTCTGTATTCAGAATGCTATTATTTTCCCTTATAACCATGTTATAAGGGAAAATAATAATGATCGGGTCCCCATCCCGATCGTCTCCTAGCAACCGTGCGTGAAAATCGCACCGCATCCGCACTTGCTTGCGGATGCTTGCGATCTTCACGCAGCCCCATTCACTTCTATGGGGCCTGCGTTGCGTGGAAAACGCACAATATAGAGCATGCTGCAATTTTCACGCAATGCATAAGTGATGCGTGAAAATCACCGCTCGTGTGCACAGCCCCATAGAAATGAATGGGTCCAGATTCAGTGCGGGTGCAATACGTTCACCTCCCGCATTGCACCCGCGTGGAATACTCGCACGTGTAACTCAGCCTTATATGTTCTCTAGCATCAGATTATGATGTTCTGCAGCAGCTGAGGTGTGAGTTAGGAGGTTCTGCAGCAGCTGAGGTGTTTGTTAGGAGGTTTTTCAGCAGCTGAGGTGTGTTTTATGAGGTTCTGCAGAAGTTAATGTGTGTATTATGAAGTTCTGCAGCAGCTGATGTGTGTATTATGAGGTTTTGCAGCAGCTGATGTGTGTATTAGAAGGTTCTGCAGCAGTCAGAGAAACATCAGTTGTGACTCGATTAAATCCTTTAGTTTTCTGTGTATGCACTTTATAAAATGTCCCTGTTCTGTTCCTCTGCCAGTACTCGTCGCACAGTTACCTGACTGAACCAGCAGCGTCACCAGTCCAGACTCAAGTCGAGCTCTATAAAGATCTGCCCCAGGCCCTGACTGCGCTCTGCCAGCAGCACAAATGTAACACCACAGAGTTGTGTTACTACCCGCCTCTACCCCGCTACTATCTTCTAAGAGTCTGTATATTATCATCTGATATAATTTATATTATGTCTTCACAACTGTGCATCTAAAACCATGTTAAATTCCATTGTTCTTGTAATTTTCCAGGTTCACCAGCAGGTGACAGCAACATTGGCAAGTACAGGTCTCAGTTTAGTGAATCTAAGCTGGAATGGATTATTCCAGTTTAGCTCCCCCACTGTGGAGACAGTGGGCAGTTCCCACATCCTACAGCATGGGTGGAGAAGGAAGTTAGAGTTAGTGTAGCCCACCCCCTGCTTGGGGTAGGGTTTGTGTGAGAGAAGTTCCCCTGCATAGGGAAGACAGCAAGGATCTAGTCTTGGCTGAGACTTGATCATATCCCTAGTCTGAGCACCTTCAGCCTCAGCTGGATGAAGAAGCAGAAACTGCAGACAACCTCCAGAGTTCTAGGAAGAAAGCATCCCCTGAGAAATTATCTGTGAGTTAAGTCTGCACAGCAGCCAATCAACAAGCGGTTAACTGTCTGACCTTAGAAGCATGGCTTCTAAGCATGGCTATAATGGCATGGCTGTGATTGGCCAGAGCAGCACGTGACCCAGGCTCTATATAAGCTTGAGTCACTTAGCGCTTCACGTCACTCTGCTGTTACAAGTGTAGGGAGAGGATGCTGCTGGACTTGTGATTTCAGGGAGAGAATAGGAGAGAATCTAACTCAGCGATCTACAGAGAAAAAGTTGTGTCGGTGCAGGCAGGGCACAATCGTTTTACCCTGCCCTGAGGCCATTGACCAAAAAAAAAATTACTTTTATAATTCTGTTAGTTAGGTGGGTGGCGGCGGCGGCCATTTTATGCAAGCTCAGTGCACCAGCACTGCATCTGAGCTTTTGGGACATTGCAAATCACAATTTTTGGGGGAAAACTACAACATCTGGATTAGTCAGTGTGCAATTTAAGGTAGAAATACACCCATCATTTTCTGGGGTTTTAAAAACACACTTTTTTGCCAAAAAACTGTATTTTCCTGATCTGCAAGTGTTAAATTCAAGTTTAATATATACAGCTTTCATATTCTGTTACTAAAAAAAGACTTTTTTGGCAATCTACAACATCAGAATTAGTCAGTGTGCAATTTAAGCTAGAAATACACCCATCATTTTCTGGGGTTTGAAAAACACACTTTAAAAAAAAAAGAAAACAGTATTTTCCAGATCTGCAAGTTTTAAATTCAAGCTTAATATACCGTATTTTCCGCCCTATAAGACGTACCGGCCTATAAGACGCACCTAGGTTTTTGAGGAGGAAAATAAGAAAAAAATATTTTTAACCAAAAGGTGTGCTTTTGGTGGGTTTTGAATTAATGGTGGTCTGTGGATGACACTGTTATGGGGGATCTGTGGATGGCACTGTTATGGGGGATCTGTGGATGGCACTGTTATGGGGGATCTGTGGATGGCACTGTTATGGGGGATCTGTGGATGGCGCTGTTATGGGGGATCTGTGGATGGTACTGCTATGGGGTGGGAGATCTGTGGATGGCATTGTTATGGTGTAGGGGGATCTGTGGATGGCATTGTTATGGGGTGGGGGATCTGTGGATGGAACTGTTATGGGGGGGATCTGTGAATGACACTGCTATATATCATCCACAGATCCCCCTCATAACAGTGTACCCCAAAATACACCGGCCCTCTGCTCACCGAATTATTTAAAAACATGAATCCTTATCCTGTTATTAAGTTTAACTAACGCTGCGCTCTCCCATGTTCCCATGTCCCCTGTATCCCCACAGCACTTACGAACAAGCTTCAATAGCAGGCAGAGCGGACGGCAGCAGTAACGTCACTCACTGACCTCAAGCGCCTGCACTACCCACTTTATGAATGAAGCAGGCGGAGCAGGCCCGCAACGTCAGTGAGTGACGTTACTGCTGCCGTCCGCTCTGCCTGCTATGGGAGCTTTTTCGTAAGTGTGCAGTACGCAGCCCTGCAGGGTATTGCGATAGTGAGGTCACGGTTACTAGGCAAACGAGGGTTGCTCTTGGTTACTCACAGTTTTTAGGAGGACCCTGGGCAGGCATAACAGCAGTGATGGAGAGGCTGGCACAATAGTCCTCTGGGGCACTCTCTGTATATAGGAACCAGGCCGGTGGTAGGTGATGTGCCCTGGGTGTTGCAGGTTTAATGTGCCGGGAACAAGGTCCCTTTAAGGTTCGTGACGCCAGTGCCTGTAACGGTGGCACACCTGTTGAAGGTAGGAATAATTGAGGAACACGATGTGTGGTGAACCAAAACTTCCTTTACTGGAAACAGTTAACTTTATACAGTCTTTGGTAATGTTCCATATGACAGCAGCAGTTATAAGCAGGCTATAGGTATATATATGGCAGGCACATTGTTCTTGATACTCAGAGGGTAAAAAAACACTTACAGACCAGGCTGCACCTTTCCTCAGAAATCCTGTGCAGTATTCCTCAGAACTCCTGGCTGTCTTTATCACAAGGCCCGTATGCCCCAATGCTGGCTTTATCCTTGGTAGAAAACTTCCTCAGGTATATATACTTGCTTTAGGTAAAATACTTCTGCCCTTCAGCTCTCTGGTTCAGCTGGAAACACTTCTGCTCTGCTCTGTACTTGGTTATGGGAACCTAGTTTCTCAGGAGGCAACTCTTCCCCTGGTGACAATCTTCTGAGCTAACTCTAGCTCATTATCCTCAGGCAGGCTGATCCATACTTGCTAGCCTCCTGGTGTCAACTAGAAACCTGGGCTGTCTAGTTGCATGTCAGAGCCTGCACCTCACCCCCACTCTGTCTAAAGTGTCTTCTGGCCTCTGACTCTACACTCACCTCCCTGAACAGGACCTGACTATTTATATAAGGGGTTCCCTAGCTCCCTCTACTGGCTTGGAGGTAGAACTACACCCTAACAGGCCTGATACTCAGATACAACAGGAAAATACACATAAAAGCATAGCAATACACATTAAAATGTGGTATAAAATACAATGACACTGTTCCACAGGAGGTGGAGAACAACGTGGCCCAATTGACCCTTGTGTAGTGCCCACATTTACCTAGTGGGACACTACAAGTGCTGTGGGGATACAGGGGACATGGGAACATGGGAGAGCGCAGCGTTAGTTAAACTTAACAGGATAAGGATTCATGTTTTTAAATACTGAGGTGAGCGGCGGGGCCCGGTGTAAGAGTACAGTGACTGCACCGGGCCCCGCCCTTAGTTCCGGACTCCAGCCCCTCCTCTCTCCCAACTCATACATCGCAGTCTGCGACGCTCCAGTTCCTTCACAGTGTCTCGCACCCAGTCTCCTGCTGAAAGACCACAGTTAGCACCTGCAGCCGATGTCCATCAGTCTTTCACCTCACCCCCTTGCAAATCAGCCAAGCAGTCTGAGCCCCAAGTCATGCAGCAGTCTCTTCTGCTTTTTGATGACTCTGTTAGCAGGGTTTCCCAGGGACATCCACCTAGCCCTGCCCCAGAAGTGGAAGAGATTGAGTGCACCGATGCCCAACCACTTATCTTTCAAGATGAGTACATGGGAGGACCATCACAGCACGTCTCGGATGATGACGAAACACAGGTGCCAACTGCTGGGGCTTTCAAAAGTGTGCAGACCAACAAGGAAGTCAGGGGTGAAGACTGGGTGGAAGATGATGTGAAGGACGATAAGGTCCTCGACCCCACATGGAATCAAGGTCATACTACCTATGTAGTTCGGAGGTAGGCGGTGGTCGCACAGAGCCACCAGCACAGCAGAAGAGGGAGCAGGGTGCAAAAGCGGAGCGGCCGTCCTCTAGACAGTACGCCTCCTACTGCCCACCGCAGCAAGGGACCGAGCACACCAAAGCCAGCTCCTCATCGGGTCAGCGTAACACCTTCACCACCAACTTCAGCACAGCCAGGGGTAAATGACAGCAGGCAGTTTTAAAACTTATCTGTTTGGGGGACAAACCCCACACCGCGCAGGAGCTGTGGACGGGCCTTGAACAACAGACCGAAGAGTGATTTGTGCCAGTCAGCCTCAAGCCTGGCCTGGTGGTGTGCGATAATGGGCGAAATCTCGTAGCAGCTCTGGGACTAGCCAGTTTGACGCACATCCCTTGCCTGGCGCATGTGCTGAATTTGGTGGTGCAGATTCCTTAAAAATTACCCCGTCATGTCAGAGCTGCTGCATAAAGTGCGGGCGGTCTGTGCGCGCTTTTGGCGTTCTCACCCTACTGCTGCTCGCCTGTCAGCGGTGCAGTGTAACTTCGGCCTTCCCGCTCACCGCCTCATATGCGACGTGCCCACAAGTTGGAACTCCACCTTGCACATGCTGGCCAGATGTCACGACTGTGACTGATCCAGACAGGTCTGGGAGGAGAAGGTCGCAGCGACTTGCTACTCGCGATAGCTTGTGAGTTTGCTCCGTGGTTCAGGGTATGTCATCTGGGTTTTGCCTTGTGAACCTTTTTTTGTCCTGACTGGGAGTTTGTAGGCATCCTTCTCAGGTGAGTCCTGTCTGCCACTCCCAGCTACTATATTAGTTTCACTTTCACTTGCAGTCATTGCCAGATATAGTCCTTACTTCCAGTTCTATTCTGACCTTTGAAGGAGATCGTTTGATGGTGTTGCTGTGGAGCTCTTGTCCAGCGTGGACTGTCGTGATTGGGATCGCCTTCTCTGCTCGTGACTGGATAAGTCTATCTCTGATATAGTTTGTTTGTTGCTGTCTTCCCCTGCTGTTCTCCTAGACATGAGTGATGGTGACTAGTGCTCCCATCGGCCTTTCCCCACTCTAGGCTTTAGGGTGACTGAGGGTTTAGGCATCCTGCTCACCGCACGGGTTCACACCCCGTCTAGGGTATCAGGGCAGACAGGTGCCAGCTTAGGGTTAGTCAGGGGTGGCCATACTATTCCCATCCGTAGATAAGGGTCCCCCTTCCCCTCCGTCTGGTGCGACACGACTGCTGCTGGGGTAGCGGCCGTGACAGTATATCTGGCCTTTTAAAAAAGAAAAAAAAAAAGTGACATTTCTTTTTTTTTTGCTTGCTGTTTTGCTTTGTATTTTTCTGTTCCACTATGGATCCGGTTACGGTTTTGGCGAAACAATTACAGGGATTATCCCTTGAAGTGGCAGGATTAAAAGCAACAGTGCTGCAGCAGCCATCCTTGGGTTCCACCGTTGCTACGGGAAGCCAAGGTACTCCTGAGCTAAAAGTGGCTTTACCTGATAGAAGCTTGCAAATTGTTCTTCAGGTTACGCCCTAGATCCTCCGGCGGTGAGGAACAACGGGTGGGTATTGTAATTTCTCTCCTGCAAGGAGATCCGCAGGCTTGGGCTTTCTCCCTACCATCAGACTCTCTGGCCTTACGATCAGTGGAGGAGTTTTTTGAAGCCCTGGGTCTCGTATATGATGACCCGGACAGGGTCTCACTGGCTGAATCTAAGCTACGTGGACTTCGGCAGGAGAACCGGTCTGCTGAACTATATTGTTCCGAATTCCGTAGGTGGGCTACTGATACGTTATGGAATGACTCGGCCCTTAGGAGTCAGTTCTGCCAGGTGTTGTCTGAAAAATTAAAAGACGCGCTGGCGGTATACGAGGTCCCTGGGTCTCTGGAGGCTGCTATATCTCTGTCCATAAGAATCGACTGACGACTCAGGGAGAGACTATTAAATTTTACGGAGGCCTCTATAGGGCAGGGATCGGTTTGTTATGATCCAGTCGAACCAATGCAAATAGGGGGCGCCACTAGACGGGTGAATCCTCCTAAGTTCCGCTGTTGTTTTCGTTGTGGGGGGAGGGGTCATTTTGTAAAGGTTTGTCCCTCAGAACCCAAGAGACCACAAACAAAGGAGCCGCCGGGAGAACTAGAGTCCCCAGATTGTGCGGAGGATAACAGTCTGGGCGTATTCGTTTCCTCCATACGCATGTCTCAGTTTTTGTTGTCCGCTACCGTTGAGGCGGGCAATAAGACTGAGATCTGTTCCGTCTTTTTGGACAGTGGGGCGGGGGTCAACTTGGTGGATTCACGGTTTGCTCAGGCTCTGGGTTTTACTCCAGAACCGATACGCAGAACTATTCCTGTTTTTGCCATCGACTCCTCCCCTCTTACTCAGAAAGAGTTAACTCAGATCATTCATAATATCCATCTGCAGGTAGGGGACCTCCATAAAGAGCATATCTCGTGTTATGTCCTGGACAGTCTTCCAGGCTCCTATGGTATTGGGGCTTCCCTGGCTGGTGACTCACAATCCAGTGGTGGATTGGCAGGCCGGGGAGATCGTGGAGTGGAGTGAACATTGTAAGGACAACTGCTTGAGTAGTAGGTGCTCTGCACTCTCTGTAACATCTTTACCTGCCTTTCTGTCAGATTTTATGGATGTGTTCTCTGAGAAGGGTTGTCAGGGGTTACCACCTCATCGTCCATATGATTGCCCGATTAATCTACTACCTGGGGCCAAACTACCTAAAACCCGGTTATACAATCTTTCCGGCCCGGAGAGGAAGGCTATGAAAGATTATATTTCGGAGAGTTTGGCTAAGGGACACATCAGACCCTCTTCTTCACCTGTGGCTGCAGGGTTCTTTTTCGTTAAAAAGAAAGATGGGGGCCTACGTCCTTGCCTGGATTTCCGGGAATTAAACCGGATAACTATCCGAGATCCCTATCCTCTTCCTCTCATTCCCGACCTCTTTAATCAGGTTGCTGGTGCTAAATGGTTCTCCAAAATGGATCTCAGAGGAGCCTATAACCTGGTTAGCATCAAAGAGGGGGATGAGTGGAAGACGGCTTTTAATACTCCGGAAGGGCATTATGAAAATCTGGTCATGCCATTTGGTCTTACTAATGCGCCTGCGGTATTCATACATTTTGTCAACGATATTTTTAGTCACCTTATCGGGAGATTTGTTGTGATATATCTTGATGACATCCTGGTCTATTCCCCGGATCTGGATACACATAAGATCCATGTGAGACAAGTGCTGCAGATATTAAGGGCCAACAAATTGTTTGCTAAGTTAGAAAAATGTGTGTTCGCCGTAAAAGAACTGCCATTTCTGGGGTATGTGTTGTCAGATTCAGGTTTCCGCATGGATCCAGAGAAAGTCCGGGCGATTATAGAATGGGATCTGCCTGAGAACCTGAAGGCATTGCAACTAGAGTTGAGCGAACACCTGGATGTTCGGGTTCGAGAAGTTCGGCCGAACTTCCCGGAAATGTTCGGGTTCGGGATCCGAACCCGAACCCGAACCCCATTGAAGTCAATGATGACCCGAACTTTTGGGCACTAAAAAGCCTGTAAAACAGCCCAGGAAAGAGCTAGAGGGCTGCAAAAGGCAGCAACATGTAGGTAAATCCCCTGCAAACAAATGTGGATAGGGAAATGAATTAAAATAAAAATAATAAAAATGACCCAATATCAATTGGACAGAGGTCCCATAGCAGAGAATCAGGCTTCACGTCACCCACCACTGGAACAGGCCACTGTCACACATTTAGGCCCAGGGACCCAGGCAGAGGAGAGAGGTCCCGTAACAGAGAATCTGGCCTTATGTCAGCACAGAATCTGTCTTCATGTCATAGCAGAGAATCAGGCTTCACGTCACCCACCACTGGAACAGGCCACTGTCACACATTTAGGCCTCGGCACCCAGGCAGAGGAGAGAGGTCCCGTAACAGAGAATCTGGCCTTATGTCAGCACAAAATCTGTCTTCATGTCATAGCAGAGAATCAGGCTTCACGTCACCCACCACTGGAACAGGCCACTGTCACACATTTAGGCCTCGGCACCCAGGCAGAGGAGAGAGGTCCCGTAACAGAGAATCTGGCCTTATGTCAGCACAGAATCTGTCTTCATGTCATAGCAGAGAATCAGGCTTCACGTCACCCACCACTGGAACAGGCCACTGTCACACATTTAGGCCCAGGCACCCAGGCAGAGGAGAGAGGTCCTGTAACAGAGAATCTGGCCTTATGTCAGCGCAGAATCTATCTTCATGTCATAGCAGAGAATCAGGCATCACGTCACCCACCACTGGAACAGGCCACTGTCACCCATTTAGGTCCAGGCACCCAGGCAGAGGAGAGAGGTCCCGTAACAGTGAATCTGGCCTTATGTCAGCACAGAATCAGTCTTCATGTCATAGCAGAGAATCAGGCTTCACGTCACCCACCACTGGAACAGGCCACTGTCACACATTTAGGCCCCGGCACCCAGACAGAGGAGAGCGGTCCCGTAACAGAGCATCTGGCCTTATGTCAGCGCAGAATCTGTCTTCATGTCATAGCAGAGAATCAGGCTTCACGTCACCCACCACTGGAACAGGCCACTGTCACACATTTAGGCCCAGGCACCCAGGCAGAGGAGAGAGGTCCCGTAACAGAGAATCTGGCCTTATGTCAGCACAGAATCTGTCTTCATGTCATAGCAGAGAATCAGGCTTCACATCACCCACCACTGGAACAGGCCACTGTCACACATTTAGGCCCCGGCACCCAGACAGAGGAGAGCGGTCCCGTAACAGAGAATCTGGCCTTATGTCAGCGCAGAATCTGTCTTCATGTCATAGCAGAGAATCAGGCTTCACGTCACCCACCACTGGAACAGGCCACTGTCACACATTTAGGCCCAGGCAGAGGAGAGAGGTCCTGTAACAGAGAATCTGGCCTTATGTCAGCACAGAATCTGTCTTCATGTCATAGCAGAGAATCAGGCTTCACGTCACCCACCACTGGAACAGGCCACTGTCACACATTTAGGCCCAGGCACCCAGGCAGAGGAGAGAGATCCCGTAACAGAGAATCTGGCCTTATGTCAGCACAGAATCTGTCTTCATGTCATAGCAGAGAATCAGGCTTCACGTCACCCACCACTGGAACAGGCCACTGTCACACATTTAGGCCCCGGCACCCAGACAGAGGAGAGCGGTCCCGTAACAGAGAATCTGGCCTTATGTCAGCGCAGAATCTGTCTTCATGTCATAGCAGAGAATCAGGCTTCACGTCACCCACCACTGGAACAGGCCACTGTCGCACATTTAGGCCCAGGCACCCAGGCAGAGGAGAGAGGTCCCGTAACAGAGAATCTGGCCTTATGTCAGCACAGAATCTGTCTTCATGTCATAGCAGAGAATCAGGCTTCACGTCACCCACCACTGGAACAGGCCACTGTCACACATTTAGGCCCAGGCACCCAGGCAGAGGAGAGAGGTCCTGTAACAGAGAATCTGGCCTTATGTCAGCACAGAATCTGTCTTCATGTCATAGCAGAGAATCAGGCATCACGTCACCCACCACTGGAACAGGCCACTGTCACACATTTAGGCCCATGCACCCAGGCAGAGGAGAGAGGTCCCGTAACAGAGAATCTGGCCTTATGTCAGCGCAGAATCAGTCTTCATGTCATAGCAGAGAATCAGGCTTCACGTCACCCACCACTGGAACAGGCCACTGTCACACATTTAGGCCCCGGCACCCAGACAGAGGAGAGCGGTCCCGTAACAGAGAATCTGGCCTTATGTCAGCGCAGAATCTGTCTTCATGTGATAGCAGAGAATCAGGCTTCACGTCACCCACCACTGGAACAGGCCACTGTCACACATTTAGACCCAGGCACCCAGGCAGAGGAGAGAGGTCCCGTAACAGAGAATCTGGCCTTATGTCAGCGCAGAATCTGTCTTCATGTCATAGCAGAGAATCAGGCTTCACGTCACCCACCACTGGAACAGGCCACTGTCACACATTTAGGCCCCGGCACCCAGACAGAGGAGAGCGGTCCCGTAACAGAGAATCTGGCCTTATGTCAGCGCAGAATCTGTCTTCATGTCATAGCAGAGAATCAGGCTTCACGTCACCCACCACTGGAACAGGCCACTGTCACACATTTAGGCCCAGGCACCCAGACAGAGGAGAGAGGTCCCGTAACAGATAATCTGGCCTTATGTCAGCGCAGAATCAGTCTTCATGTCATAGCAGAGAATCAGGCTTCACGTCACCCACCACTGGAACAGGCCACTGTCACATATTTAGGCCCAGGCACCCAGGCAGAGGAGAGAGGTCGCGTAACAGAGAATCTGGCTTCATGTCAGCACAGAATAAGTCTTCATGTCATAGCAGAGAATCAGGCTTCACGTCACCCACCACTGGAACAGGCCACTGTCACACATTTAGGCCCCGGCACCCAGACAGAGGAGAGGTTCATTCAACTTTGGGTTGCCCCGCAATATAATGGTAAAATGAAATTAAAAATAGTATTGAATGAGGAAGTGCCCTGGAGTAGAATAATATATTGTTAAGGGGAGGTAGTTAATATCTAATCTGCAAAAGGGATGGACAGGTCCTGTGGGATCCATGCCTGGTTCATTTTTATGAACGTCAGCTTGTCTACATTGGCTGTAGACAGGCGGCTGCGTTTGTCTGTAATGACGCCCCCTGCCGTGCTGAATACACGTTCAGACAAAACGCTGGCCGCCGGGCAGGCCAGCACCTCCAAGGCATAAAAGGCTAGCTCTGGCCACGTGGACAATTTGGAGACCCAGAAGTTGAATGGGGCCGAACCATCAGTCAGTACGTGGAGGGGTGTGCACAGGTACTGTTCCACCATGTTAGTGAAATGTTGCCTCCTTCTAACACGTTCCGTATCAGGTGGTGGTGCAGTTAGCTGTGGAGTGTTGACAAAACTTTTCCACATCTCTGCCATGCTAACCCTGCCCTCAGAGGAGCTGGGCGTGACACAGCTGCGTTGGCGACCTCTTGCTCCTCCTCTGCCTTCGCCTTGGGCTTCCACTGGTTCCCCTGTGATATTTGGGAATGCTCTCAGTAGCGCGTCTACCAACGTGCGCTTGTACTCGCGCATCTTCCCATCACGCTCCAGTGTAGGAAGTAAGGTGGGCACATTGTCTTTGTACCGGGGATCCAGCAGGGTGGCAACCCAGTAGTCCGCACACGTTAAAATGTGGGCAACTCTGCTGTTGTTGCGCAGGCACTGCAGCATGTAGTCGCTCATGTGTGCCAGGCTGCCCAGAGGTAAGGACAAGCTGTCCTCTGTGGGAGGCGTATCGTCATCGTCCTGTGTTTCCCCCCAGCCACGCACCAGTGATGGGCCCGAGCTGCTTTGGGTGCCACCCCGCTGTGAACATGCTTCATCCTCATCCTCCTCCACCTCCTCCTCATCCTCGTCCTCCTCGTCCTCCAGTAGTGGGCCCTGTCTGGCCACATTTGTACCTGGCCTCTGGTGTTGCAAAAAACCTCCCTCTGAGTCACTTCGAAGAGACTGGCCTGAAAGTGCTAAAAATGACCCCTCTTCCTCGTCTTCCTCCTGGGCCACCTCCTCTTCCATCATCGCCCTAAGTGTTTTCTCAAGGAGACATAGAAGTGGTATTGTAACGCTGATAACGGCGTCATCGCCACTGGCCATGTTGGTGGAGTACTCGAAACAACGCAACAGGGCACACAGGTCTCGCATGGAGGCCCAGTCATTGGTGGTGAAGTGTGTCTGATCCACAGTACGACTGACCCGTGCGTGCTGCAGCTGAAACTCCACTATGGCCTGCTGCTGCTCGCACAGTCTGTCCAGCATATGCAAGGTGGAGTTCCACCTGGTGGGTACGTCGCATATGAGGCGGTGAGCGGGAAGGCCGAAGTTACGCTGTAGCGCAGAAAGGCGAGCAGCGGCAGGGTGTGAACGCCGGAAGCACGAACCGTCTGCACTTTATGCAGCAGCTCTGACATGTCGGGGTAGTTGCGAATGAACTTCTGCACCACCAAATTCAGCACATGCGCCAGGCAAGGGATGTGCGTCAAACCGGCTAGTCCCAGAGCTGCAACGAGATTTCGCCCATTATCGCACACCACCAGGCCGGGCTTGAGGCTCACCGGCAGCAACCACTCGTCGGTCTGTTGTTCTATACCCCACCACAACTCCTGTGCGGTGTGGGGCCTGTCCCCCAAACATATGAGTTTCAGAATGGCCTGCTGACGTTTACCCCGGGCTGTGCTGAAGTTAGTGGTGAAGGTGTGTGGCTGACTGGATGAGCAGGTGGAAGAAGAGGAGGAGGAAGCTGAGTAGGAGGAGGAGGAGACAGGAGGCAAAGAATGTTGCCCTGCGATCCTTGGCGGCGGAAGGACGTGCGCCAAACAGCTCTCCGCCTGGGGCCCAGCCGCCACTACATTTACCCAGTGTGCAGTTAGGGAGATATAGCGTCCCTGGCCGTGCTTACTGGTCCACGTATCTGTGGTTAGGTGGACCTTGCCACAGATGGCGTTGCGCAGTGCACACTTGATTTTATCGGACACTTGTTTGTGCAGGGAAGGCACGGCTCTCTTGGAGAAGTAGTGGCGGCTGGGAACAACATACTGTGGGACAGCAAGTGACATGAGCTGTTTGAAGCTGTGTGTGTCCACCAGCCTAAATGACAGCATTTCATAGGCCAGTAGTTTAGAAATGCTGGCATTCAGTGCCAGGGATCGAGGGTGGCTAGGTGGGAATTTACGCTTTCTCTCAAATGTTTGTGAGATGGAGAGCTGAACGCTGCCGTGTGACATGGTTGAGATGCTTGGTGACGCAGGTGGTGGTGTTGGTGGTACATCCCATGTTTGCTGGGCGGCAGGTGCCAACGTTCCTCCAGAGGCAGAGGAAGAGGCCAAGGCGGCGGCAGCAGCAGCAGAAGAGGCCGAGGCGGCGGCAGCAGAAGAGGTAGCAGGGGGAGCCTGAGTGACTTCCTTGTTTTTAAGGTGTTTACTCCACTGCAGTTCATGCTTTGCATGCAGGTGCCTGGTCATGCAGGTTGTGCTAAGGTTCAGAACGTTAATGCCTCGCTTCAGGCTCTGATGGCACAGCGTGCAAACCACTCGGGTCTTGTCGTCAGCACATTGTTTGAAGAAGTGCCATGCCAGGGAACTCCTTGAAGCTGCCTTTGGGGTGCTCGGTCCCAGATGGCGGCGGTCAGTAGCAGGCGGAGTCTCTTGGCGGCGGGTGTTCTGATTTTGCCCACTGCTCCCTCTTTTGCTACGCTGTTGGCTCGGTCTCACCACTGCCTCTTCCTCCGAACTCTGAAAGTCAGTGGCACGACCTTCATTCCATGTGGGGTCTAGGACCTCATCGTCCCCTGCATCATCTTCCACCCAGTCTTGATCCCTGACCTCCTGTTCAGTCTGCACACTGCAGAAAGACGCAGCAGTTGGCACCTGTGTTTCGTCATCATCAGAGACGTGCTGAGGTGGTATTCCCATGTCCTCATCATCAGGAAAAATAAGTGGTTGTGCGTTAGTGCATTCTATCTCTTCCACCCCTGGGGAAGGGCTAGGTGGATGCCCTTGGGAAACCCTGGCAGCAGAGTCTTCAAACAGCATAAGAGACTGCTGCATAACTTGAGGCTCAGACAGTTTCCCTGATATGCATGGGGGTGATGTGACAGACCGATGGGCTTGGTTTGCATGCGCCATCTGTGCGCTTTCTGCAGAAGACTGGGTGGGAGATAATGTGAACGTGCTGGATCCACTGTCGGCCACCCAATTGACTAATGCCTGTACCTGCTCAGGCCTTATCATCCTTAAAACGGGATTGGGCCCCACTAACTACTGGCTACTGGGACCTGAGGTAGTTGGTTCACTAGGACGTGTGGCTGTGGCAGAACGGCCACGTCCTCTCCCAGCACCAGAGGGTCCACTAACACCACCACGACCATGTCCACGTCCGCGTCCCTTATTAGATGTTTTCCTCATTGTTCCCGTTCACCACAATTTAGAGAATAGCAAATTTGGGAATAGTTTTTCAACCTAGAAAAAAAAAAGTGCTTTTACGGTCACTACAAATAACTTGACCAGCTAAAACAGTACAGATTTGGTTGAATAGAGATGTGAGGCCTGTTTTTTTTTGCGCTGTGTGACAGATATAGGTTTAATCACAGAATCAGACTTCTATCTGCACGGTAGCGTGTGTCTTAGGTTTTTCTGAAAGGCACTATCAGCACCTTCAATGTAAGATATCCTTTTTGGGATAGATTTCAAGTAGGCCTCAAATACCAGAAACTAGTTATTTTGAGAATGGCAAATTTGGGAATAGTTTTTAAACCCAGAAAAAAAAATGTGCTTTTACGGTCACTACAAATAACTTGACCAGCTAAAACAGTACAGATTTGGTTGAATAGAGATGTGAGGCCTGTTTTTTTTTGCGCTGTGTGACAGGTATAGGTTTAATCACAGAATCAGACTTCTATCTGCACGGTAGCGTGTGTCTTAGGTTTTTCTGAATGACACTATCAGCACCTTCAATGTAAGATATCCTTTTTGGGATAGATTTCAAGTAGGCCTCAAATACCAGAAACTAGTTATTTTGAGAATGGCAAATTTGGGAATAGTTTGTCAACCCAGAACAAAAAGTGTGCTTTTACGGTCACTACAAATAACTTGACCAGCTAAAACAGTACAGATTTTGTTGAATAGAAATGTCAGGTCTATTTTTTAGGCGCTGTGTGACAGGCTCAACTTGCCCCTGATGTAGTATATGGCCAAAAAATAACCACACTGTTGATGGTTAAATGCACTTGGGTGACACAGGCTCAGCCTGCACCAGATGTAGTATATGGCCAAAAAATAATCAGACTGTTGATGGTTAAATGCACTTCGGTGACACAGGCTCAGCCTGCACCAGATGTAGTATATGGCCAAAAAATAATCAGACTGTTGATGGTTAAATGCACTTCGGTGACACAGGCTCAGCCTGCAGCTTATGTAGGATATAGCACAAAATAACCACACTATTGATGGTTAAATACACTTGGTGATAGCTTGTGCTGGCTCACCACAAGTCACAAAATGGCCGCCGATCACCCCAGAAAAAAAGTGATCTAAAAACGCTCTGGGCAGCCTCAAAAAAGTGAGCAAGTCAATATTAGCACTTCAATGATCCACAGCTGCAGATCGATCACAGAATGAAGTCTTTTGGAGGAGTTAATCTGCCTAATCTCGCCCTAACGTCGCAGCTGCAATCTCTCCCTATGCTTCAATCAGCAGAGTGACGTGCAGCTCAACGTGACCCAAGCTTATATAGAGGCTGGGTCACATGCTGCACTGGCCAATCACAGCCATACCAATAGTAGGCAAGGCTGTGATGGCCTCTTGGGGCAAGTAGTATGACGCTTGTTGATTGGCTGCTTTGCAGCCTTTCAAAAAGCACCAAGAAAGCGCCGAACACCGAACCCGAACCCAGACTTTTACAAAAATGTTCGGGTTTGGGTCCGTGTCACGGACACCCCAAAATTCGGTACGAACCCGAACTATACAGTTCGGGTTCGCTCATCCCTAATTGCAACGCTTCCTGGGGTTTGCCAATTTTTATAGAAAGTTTATAAAAAACTATTCCTTGGTGGTCAAACCACTGACGGACATGACCCAAAAGGGATCCGATTTTTCCAAATGGTCACATGCAGCCAAAACTGCCTTTGCATCTCTGAAGGAGAGATTCACCTCGGCCCCTATTCTCGTACAGCCAGATGTCTCGCTTCCTTTTATTGTAGAGGTTGACGCATCAGAGGTGGGGGTGGGAGCGGTACTATCTCAGGGCCCGTCCCCTGGTGAATGGCGTCCGTGTGCTTTCTTTTCGAAGAAATTGTCTACTGCAGAAAGGAACTATGATATTGGCAACAGGGAACTTTTGGCTATTAAGTTGGCTTTTGAGGAGTGGCGTCATTTTTTGGAGGGGGCGGTTCATCCCGTCACGGTGATTACTGATTACAAAAACTTATTATATCTGGAGTCTGCTAAACGTCTCACCCCTAGACAGGCTCGGTGGTCGTTATTTTTTACTAGGTTTAATTTTGTAATAACCTATCGCCCAGGGGCAAAAAATACTAAGGCGGATGCATTGTCTCGAAGTTTTCCTGGAGGCGGTGAGGGGGTGGTGGTCTCTGCATTACACTCAGGTTTGGAGGGGAGGGTGTTGGAAGCTCAGGGGGACGCCCCGGCCTCCTGCCCCTCGGGTAAACTGTTTGTGTCAGAAAATTTACGACTGGAGATACTAAAAGAACACCATAACTCCACACTGGCAGGAAACCCAGGTAGTACGGCAACCTCTGAGTTAGTGTCTCGTCGGTTCTGGTGGCCTAAATGGCGCCAGGAGGTGTTGAATTTTGTGTCTGCATGTGCTACCTGTGCTCGTTCTAAGGTAGATCCTACTCGTCCGGCAGGGCGTCTTTTACCTCTGGCCATCCCCAACAGGCCTTGGACGCACCTGTCAATGGATTTCATTACGGATCTACCAGTATCAGCGGGGAAGACTGTTATCCTTGTAGTTGTTGACAGATTCAGTAAAATGGTGCACTTTATTGCTCTTGCCGCATTGCCTAATGCTAACACACTGGCTCAGGTTTTTATTGACCACATCGTGAAGCTTCACGGGGTCCCTTCCGATATTGTTTCGGATCGTGGTACCCAATTTGTTTCTAAATTTTGGAAAGCTTTTTGTTCTCGTTTAGGGGTTCATCTGTCGTTTTCTTCATATTTCCATCCACAGTCCAACGGTCAGACTGAACGTACCAATCAAAACCTAGAGACATATTTGAGATGCTTTGTTTCCGAAAATCAGGAGGAATGGTCATCTTATTTACCGTTAGCCGAGTTTGCCATTAATAATCGTCGTCAAGAATCCACCGATAAGTCACCATTTTTTGGTGCGTATGGTTTCCATCCTCAGTTTTGTACGATTAGTGAGGGGGGGCCGTCTGGGATTCCCGAGGAGGAACGATTTGCGTCTTCACTTTCTTCAGTGTGGCAGAGTGTGCAAGAAAGTTTGAAGAGAATTGGTGGTAGATACAAACGTGCGGCTGATAGGAAGCGCTCTGAAGGTCCGGACCTTGGGGTGAATGACTTGGTGTGGTTGTCTACCAGAAATATCAAGTTGAAGGTTCCCTCGTGGAAATTAGGTCCGAGATTTATTGGTCCTTATAGGGTAATTAAGATCATTAACCCGGTGGCTTTTCGTCTGGAGCTACCTCAGACTCTAAGGATCCATAATGTCTTCCACAGATCTCTGCTTAAGAGATATGTAGAACCTCCTGAACCATTGCCACTACCGCCTCCACCGGTGGTTGTTGATGGCAGTCTTGAGTTTCAGGTAAAAAAGATTGTTGATTCACGATATGTTCGCCGCTCTCTTCAGTCCCTGGTGCACTGGAAAGGTTATGGTTCCGAAGAGAGAATGTGGGTTCCAGCATCAGAGATAAAAGCGGACAGACTCATTCGGGCTTTTCATAGCTCCCATCCGGAGAGGCCTGGTCTTGATGGTCCAGGGGCCCCTCGTAGAAAGGGGGGTACTGTCACGACTGTGACTGATCCAGACAGGTCTGGCAGGAGAAGGTCGCAGCGACTTGCTACTCGCAATAGCTTGTGAGTTTGCTCCGTGGTTCAGGGTATGTCATCTGGGTTTTGCCTTGTGAACCTTTTTGTCCTGACTGGGAGTTTGTAGGCATCCTTCTCAGGTGAGTCCTGTCTGCCACTCCCAGCTACTATATTAGTTTCACTTTCACTTGCAGTCATTGCCAGATATAGTCCTTACTTCCAGTTCTATTCTGACCTTTGAAGGAGATCGTTTGATGGTGTTGCTGTGGAGCTCTTGTCCGGCGTGGACTGTCGTGATTGGGATCGCCTTCTCTGCTCGTGACTGGATAAGTCTATCTCTGATATAGTTTGTTTGTTGCTGTCTTCCCCTGCTGTTCTCCTAGACATGAGTGATGGTGACTAGTGCTCCCATCGGCCTTTCCCCACTCTAGGCTTTAGGGTGACTGAGGGTTTAGGCATCCTGCTCGCCGCACGGGTTCACACCCCGTCTAGGGTATCAGGGCAGACAGGTGCCAGCTTAGGGTTAGTCAGGGGTGGCCATACTATTCCCATCCGTAGATAAGGGTCCCCCTTCCCCTCCGTCTGGTGCGACACGACTGCTGCTGGGGTAGCGGTCGTGACACCAGACTGTGCGAGCAGCAGCAGGCAATAGTGGAGTTTCAGCTGCAGCACGCACGGGTGAGTCGCTCGGCGGAACAGCACCACTTCACCACCAATGACTGGGCCTCCATGCGAGACCTGTGTTCCTTGTTGCGCTGTTTCGAGTACTCCACCAACATGGCCAGTGCCGATAACGCCGTTCTCAGCGTTACTATCCCACTTCTATGCCTCCTTAAAAAAACGCTCCTGGCGATGATGGAAGAGGATGTGCCACAGGAGGAAGAGGAGGAAGAGGGATCATTTCGTAGGGTTTCCGGACAGTCATTTCCAAGTGGCTCCGAGGGTGAGTTTCTGCACCCACAAACCCAAGGTACACAATTGTCCAGCCAGGGCACAGTTCTGGAGGATGAGGAGGTGGAGGAGGAGGAACCATGTTCACAGCAGGGTGAAACTCAGACCAGCTCATGGCCATCACTGGTGCGTGGATGGGGGGATACAGAGGACACAGACGATACACCTCCCACAGAGGACAGCTTTTCGTTGCCTCTGGGCAGCCTGGCACACATGAGCGATTACATGCTGCAGTGTCTCCGCAACGACCGCCGAGTTGCCCACATTCTAACTTGTGCTGATTACAGGGTGGCCACGCTGCTGGATCCCCGTTACAAGGATAACGTACCGTCCTTAATTCCCTCACTGGAGCGTGATCGTAAGATGCGCAAGTACAAGCGCTGGTGGCATTCCCACCTGACAGCGGGGGCACAGTGGAAGCACAAGGCGAAGGCAGAGGACGAGGAAGAGGTCGCCAACGCAGCTGGGGCACCACCAGCACCTCAGAAGGAAGGGTTAGCATGGCCAAAATGTGGAAAAGCTTTGTCAGCACGCCACAACAACCAGCACCACCAGCTGATATGGAACATCTTAGCAGGAGGCAGCATTTCACCAACATGGTGGAGCAGTATGTGTGCACACGCCTACAGGTACTGAATGACGGGTCTGCCCCCTTCAACTTCTGGGTCTCCAAATCGGGCACATGGCCTGAGCTTGCCCTTTACGCCTTGGAGGTGCTGGCCTGCCCTGCAGCCAGTGTATTATTAGAACGTGTGTTTAGCACGGCAGGGGGCATCATCACTGACAAGCGCAGCCGCCTGTCCACAGCCAATGTGGAGAAGCTCACGTTCATTAAAATGAACCAGGCATGGATCCCACAGGACTTGTCCGTACCTTGTGCAGAATAGACATGTATACCGGCACTAAGCAGCCATTGTTATACTGCAGCGCAATTGCTCATTCTTGTATTTTGGACATTTCACACTCTTTTGGAGTGTACCTTAATTTTACAAAATTAAATTAAAACCAAAAACCTGTGTTGGCTATCTCGTCCTCCTCCACCGCCTCTTCCACCTATTCCGCTACGTCCACCGCCTCCTCAAACTCCTACTCCATATAGAACTCCACGACTGGAGGGTTATATTTCCAAATGTTTTGGGGTGTACCCTAATTAAAAAAAAAAAAATTAAACCAAAAAGCAGTGTAGGCTACCTCCTCCACCGCCACATCCACCGCCTCCTCAACCTCCTACTCCATATGGACCTGGTCCTCCTAGATCAAGATTATTATAATTTTTTTTAACGTATTTTATGTTATTTTAAGTCATTTCCCTATCCACATTTGTTTGCAGAGCACTTGCCATGCTCTTAACCACATTTTGCTGGCATTTGCAGCCCTCTAGCCCTTTCCATGACATTTTTACAGCCATTTTAGTGCTCAAAAGTTCGGATCCCCATTGACTTCAATCGGAATCGGGTTCGGGGTCAAGTTCGGGTCCCGAACTCGAACTTTTTTCCGAAGTTCGGCCGAACCCGTCGAACCCGAACATCCAGGTGTCCGCTCAACTCTAATTATAGGCCATTACACTACTCTGGCATTCTTAATCTGGGACATGCGTTTTAACACCTTGGAATAGCCCTGGAATTGTACCCTGCTCATGCTGCAACTGGCGTCACAAACAAATACAGACTATTATTCACCTGACCCGGCCACTGCATTAAAGTGGAGTCCGCATCCCCCGTATCCTGGCCATTGCATTTTTGCCGTCACGAATAGGATCGGATTGTGTGCCTATCCCTGCTACAACAGGATCAGATTGTGTGCCTGTCCCTGCTACAACAGGATCGAGTTGTGTGCCTAAGAGGATCGAATTGTGTGTCTAACACTACTGCAAGATCTAACAATTGTGCCAAAAACCCTGAAAATTGACTTTATTGCCTTTATTGCGGTGCCAGACAACGCTAATCCGTGCACACCAGCACTCCAAGGGTTAATTTACCATGTCTTTGTAATGGCGCCGCTTCTTTATGCCCTTTGGAAGCGGGAAAACACAGGAACTCCCTCTCAAGAGAGCGAAAATGATGACTACGCCCTCCTAGAAGCGGGAAAACTAAAGCCTGCCCACCAAAAACTGCAATGTGAGCCAAAGCGAGTGAAGACTCCTCCCCATGGGCTACACCCTCACTTCCTGCATTGATCCTAACCGAGCAGCCGAGGAAGATGGCGCACCCAAAGCCCAAGTGGGACCAAATGTCTGTGCAAGGAGAACCAGTTTATGAGACTCACCTACCGGAGATCTGGGTTTCCCAACTTGTGAGGAGAGCTGGCCCCAGCACCTTCGGAGTGTCCCCGGAGGCTGTGGATTCCTCGACTGGTGGTGAGACGGCAGCCGCTGCTGAAGTAAAGATGGCCGCAGTTCTCGAACCTGCTCCCACGGAGGATGACTTCGATACTACAGTCCGGACCCCAGAGGCTGTGGATCCCTCTGCGACGGCTGAACTCACAGACCAGACATCCTCCAAGATGGCCGCCGTACTCAAGCCCGCTCCCACGGAAGACCCCGACTGCCAAGTCGTCCAGACACTGGAAGTGTCTGCACCGCCAAGTGCCCCATTGCCAGCAACCGACATCCCGGCCCAGGAACAAACCGCGTCCTCTAAGTAGACGAACGCAGTTCCGAAGACCGCCGCGACCCCCAACGTTGATTTGCAGGAGGCACCGGAACCGGCCGCGCGGCGCGACATCAGGTAGTAGCAGTCCCGCTCCCTGAGGCCCCGTTCCAACCCGTAGCTGCCCCTGCACCGTGCCCAGTGGTATCTGACTTACCTACTAGGCCCAGAGAGGCCCCGCTCCGCACGCCCACTGGCGCGGCAGAGGCGGCTGGAATTTCCACTCCGCCGCCCAGACCGGATAGCCCCAAACCAAGTCACCTAAACCCCGAAGTGCCCCTCGAAATTAACTGTCATGCCCAGAGCCAGTGGGAGTACAAGATAGCAGTTGAAGAGTGGGTTAAGCAAGTCTTGGATGACCTCTGACCCGGCGATCCTAAACTCGCCTGGCGCACCAGAACGGTGCTATAGAAAGGGCAGTGGACTTTCTACAAGATAATTATTCGGGAGCCGAAGTATTCGTGGGCCGCCCCTCTGTTAAGCGGACTTACCTGCCTCAGGCCCGCCACAACCTCTATGTCGGGGATCAGGGAGAATATACCCCGATGCGGTCCGTGCAAGGCCCCTTTGCCACAGGAGTGACACTTTTGGCCAAGCCATTAACCCCTGCTTCTACCCAGAAACCTGGCAGGAAGACCCAGGCTCTGCAGGGAGAGTCTGATGCTTGCAAGTAGCCCCGGATGGCCAATTGCGTTTTAGGGAACGGGCACAACCTGAGCCGGAGCCCCTTATCCCTGACTTGGCAGCACCCCCAACACTACGGGTGTGTCAGATTAATAACTCCGTCCTAACTTTTAACCCCAGAGTGCAACCCTATGTTTTACCATGGAAGCTCCCACAGGCACCCTCAGTTTGCCTTCCAGAGCCTCTTCAGCCAGAGGTTTTGTCCACCTCTGCAACGGCAAGGGATTCCAGCTTGCAGCAGGTCACTGCAGCATTCACCAGGCTGACTGCTCAGCCAAATCCAAAAGACACCACTAGAGGGCTGTGGCACACCACTACAGCCGCAAAGCTGAGTTACCAAAGGCAGGAGCACCCCCTGATGAGCTTCAGTAGCTCAAGCAGTAAGGAGGACATGCAAGTCCTTCTCTAAATGCCTCTTAATCCTTAATATAAGAACTTATGGGAGCCACAGTGTGGACTGGTCCTGAAGACTGAGAGACTGTTGGCTAGTTTTGTTTTCTCCTTTGCCGTTTAGTTACAGCCTCAGCTAGATGGGCACTTTAGTAAGGACTCCCCCCAACTACTTTAACCCTTTACATACCAGTTGGTACCAAGTTTGTACATTGTTTTATCCCCTTTCTCAGGTTATTTGAGAGCCTCATGAAATTATGGTTCTCACTTTTGCTGCTATTTTACGTGCTTTTATTTACAGTTTTATACTGTTCCTTGGATTACAATTAACTCTATTGTTTTCTGTGGATTACAGGTGACTTTTGTGTGTTTCCAGAGGACTCCAACTTTTAAAGCACTTCAAGTAAAAGAACTCAAGTCATATTTGAGCGTATTATTGAGTATTGATTGCACTAATTTTGCTTAACCACCTCAGCCCCTATAGCTTAAACCCCCTTAATGACCAGGCCACTTTTTACACTTCTGACCTACACTACTTTCACAGTTTATTGCTCGGTCATGCAACTTACCACCCAAATGAATTTTACCTCCTTTTCTTCTCACTAATAGAGCTTTCATTTGGTGGTATTTTATTGCTGCTGACATTTTTACTTTTTTTGTTATTAATCAAAATTTTACGATTGTTTTGCAAAAAAATGACATTTTTCACTTTCAGTTGTAAAATTTTGCAAAAAAAAACGACATCCATATATAAATTTTTCTATAAATTTATTGTTCTACATGTCTTTGATAAAAAAAAATGTTTGGGTAAAAAAAAATGGTTTGGGTAAAAGTTATAGCGTTTACAAACTATGGTACAAAAATGTGAATTTCCGCTTTTTGAAGCAGCTCTGACTTTCTGAGCACCTGTCATGATTCCTGAGGTTCTACAATGGCCAGACAGTACAAACACCCCACAAATGACCCCATTTCGGAAAGTAAACACCCTAAGGTATTTGCTGATGGGCATAGTGAGTTCATAGAACTTTTTATTTTTTGTCACAAGTCAGCGGAAAATGATGATTTTTTTTTTTCTTACAAAGTCTCATATTCCACTAACTTGTGACAAAAAATAAAAACTTCTATGAACTCACTATGCCCATCAGCGAATACCTTGGGGTGTCTTCTTTCCAAAATGGGGTCACTTGTGGGGTAGTTATACTGCCCTGGCATTCTAGGGGCCCAAATGTGTGGTAAGTAGTTTGAAATCAAAATCTGTAAAAAATGGCCGGTGAAATCCGAAAGGTGCTCTTTGGAATGTGGGCCCCTTTGCCCACCTAGACTGCAAAAAAGTGTCACACCTGTGGTATCTCCGTACTCAGGAGAAGTTGGGCAATGTGTTTTGGGGTGTCATTTTACATATACCCATGCTGTGTGAGATAAATATCTTGGTCAAATGCCAACTTTGTATAAAAAAATGGGAAAAGTTGTCTTTTGCCAAGATATTTCTCTCACCCAGCATGGGTATATGTAAAATGACACCCCAAAACACATTGCCCAACTTCTCCTGAGTACAGCGATACCACATGTGTGACACTTTTTTGCAGCCTAGGTGAGCAAAGGGGCCCACATTCCAAAGAGCACCTTTCGGATTTCACCGGCCATTTTTTACAGATTTTGATTTCAAACTACTTACCACACATTTGGGCCCCTAGAATGCCAGGGCAGTATAACTACCCCACAAGTGACCCCATTTTGGAAAGAAGACACCCCAAGGTATTCCGTGAGGGGCATGGCGAGTTCCTAGAATTTTTTATTTTTTGTCACAAGTTAGCAGAAAATGCTGATTATTTTTTATTTTTTTTTATTTTTTTTACAAAGTCTCATATTCCGCTAACTTGTGACAAAAAATAAAAACTTCTATGAACTCACTATGCCCATCAGCGAATACCTTGGGGTGTCTTCTTTCCAAAATGGGGTCACTTGTGGGGTAGTTATACTGCCGTGGCATTCTAGGGGCCCAAATGTGTGGTAAGTAGTTTGAAATCAAAATCTGTAAAAAATGGCCGGTGAAATCCGAAAGGTGCTCTTTGGAATGTGGGCCCCTTTGCCCACCTAGGCTGCAAAAAAGTGTCACACATGTGGTATCGCTGTACTCAGGAGAAGTTGGGCAATGTGTTTTGCGGTGTCATTTTACATATACCCATGCTGGGTGAGAGAAATATCTTGGCAAAAGACAACTTTTCCCATTTTTTTTATACAGTTGGCATTTGACCAAAATATTTATCTCACCCAGCATGGGTATATATAAAATAGCACCCCAAAACACATTGCCCAACTTCTCCTGAGTACGGAGATACCACATGTGTGACACTTTTTTGCAGCCTAGGTGGGCAAAGGGGCCCACATTCAAAGAGCACCTTTCGGATTTCACCGGCCATTTTTTACAGATTTTGATTTCAAACTACTTACCACACATTTGGGCCCCTAGAATGCCACGGAAGTATAACTACCCCACAAGTGACCCCATTTTGGAAAGAAGACACCCCCAGGTATTCGCTGATGGGCATAGTGAGTTCATGGAAGTTTTTATTTTTTGTCACAAGTTAGTGGAATATGAGACTTTGTAAGAAAAAATAAATAAAAATCTTCATTTTCCGCTAACTTGTGACAAAAAATATAAAATTCTAGGAACTCTCCATGCCACTCACGGAATACCTTGGGGTGTCTTCTTTCCAAAATGGGGTCACTTGTGGGGTAGTTATACTGCCCTGGCATTTTCCAGGGGCCCTAATGTGTGGTAAGTAGGTAAATGACCTGTGAAATCCTAAAGGTGCTCTTTGGAATGTGGGCCCCTTTGCCCACCTAGGCTGCAAAAAAGTGTCACACATGTGGTATCGCCGTATTCAGGAGAAGTTGGGCAATGTGTTTTGGGATGTCTTTTTACATATACTCATGCTGGGTGAGAGAAATATCTCGGCAAAAGACAACTTTTCCCATTTTTTTTACAAAGTTGGCATTTGACCAAGATATTTCTCTCACCCAGCATGGGTATATGTAAAATGACACCCCAAAACACATTGCCCAACTTCTCCTGAGTACGGCGATACCAGATGTGTGACACTTTTTTGCAGCCTAGATGCGCAAAGGGGCCCACATTCCTTTTATGAGGGCATTTTTAGACATTTGGATCCCAGACTTCTTCTCACGCTTTAGGGCCCCTAGAATGCCAGGGCAGTATAAATACCCCACATGTGACCCCATTTTGGAAAGAAGACACCCAAGGTATTCAATGAGGGGCATGGCGAGTTCATAGAATTTATTTTTTTTTGCCACAAGTTAGCGGAAATTTTTTTATTTATTTTTTTTCTCACAAAGTCTCCCTTTCCGCTAACTTGGGACAAAAATTTCAATCTTTCATGGACTCAATATGCCCCTCACGGAATACCTTGGGGTGTCTTCTTTCCGAAATGGGGTCACATGTGGGGAATTTATACTGCCCTGGCATTCTAGGGGCCCTAAAGCGTGAGAAAAAGTCTGGAATATAAATGTCTAAAATTTTTACGCATTTGGATTCCGTGAGGAATATGGTGAGTTCATGTGAGATTTTATTTTTTGACACAAGTTAGTGGAATATGAGACTTTGTAAGAAAAAAATATATAATTTCCGCTAACTTGGGCCAAAAAAATTCTGAATGGAGCCTTACAGGGGAGTGATCAATGACAGGGGGGTGATCAATGACAGGGGGGTGATCAGGGAGTCTATATGGGGTGATCACCCCCCTGTCATTGATCACCCCCCCTATAAGGCTCCATTCAGATGTCCGTATGTGTTTTGCGGATCCGATTCATGTATCAGTGGATCCGTAAAAATCATACGGACATCTGAATGCAGCCTTACAAGAAGGTGATCAATGACAGGGGGGTGATCAATGACAGGGGGGTGATCAATGACAGGGCGGTGATCAGGGAGTCTATATGGGGTGATCACCCCCCTGTAAGGCTCCATTCAGATGTCCGTATGTGTTTTGCGGATCCGATCCATGTATCAGTGGATCCGTAAAAATCATACCGACATCTGAATGCAGCCTTACAGGGGGGTGATCAATGACAGGGGGGTGATCAATGACAGGGGGGTGATCAGGGAGTCTATATGGGGTGATCACCCCCCTGTCATTGATCACCCCCCTATAAGGCTCCATTCAGATGTCCGTATGTGTTTTGCGGATCCGATCCATGTATCAGTGGATCCGTAAAAATCATACGGACATCTGAATGCAGCCTTACAGGGGGGTG